>NW_026117768.1:0-12519 GCF_001640805.2 Lates calcarifer
CAAAGCTGAGCGTGGATTGATGCTGTCTTTACAGTTTGGTTTTGATCAGTTAGGAAATTTCACAAAGGGTCAGCTGATTTTTTCGTGTTACTCAGTGTACGGCGACAGGAAAAGTGCACTAGGTCCCACCGGCGTCGAGGTGAACCAGCTGAATATAAGCCACTCAAGTTGACGACAAGTGCATTGAAAAGTAAAAGCTGCTGGCCTTTACCTTTTCTTTGTCAAAGCGCCTGTTTGGCCAGTAGTTAGTAAAGTAATATTTTCAGCGTTGTCCACAGTCTCATGACATGTTTAACAGGAAGCACAGCACGCTGGTTAAGCTCATGGCAAACTGTTACTAACAGCTAAAATGAAAGCTTGTCTGTATGTAGTCTAACTGGTTAGTTGTCACTAATCTCCAAATTTTGCAAATTGCTATAAACTTCACTCTCTTAAACCAGTAACAGTCTGAGCTGGACTGATAGGGGTCTGTATGGATAAAGATAAAATCCTAATGATACCCATCCCTACAGCTGGTTAGTGGCTTCGCCCTGACTTTAGGCAGATGAGATATTCACTGTTCAAATAACTTCATTATAAGCCTTGTTTAAGCATAAATGATTTATATATGCACCCAATAACAGAACTTAAAAAAATGCTTTTGCTCAAAGCTCAAAGCTTGTAAACTCAAGTTAAAACTGAGTTTTATCTCCTTTTGGGAGGGGGTATCTCTGTGTGTTGTGTGTGTGTGTGTGTGTTTGTGTTTGTGTTTGAGGGGGAGGGGAAGAGGAGTTGATTGAGTCTGTGAGAAGCTGCCACAGAGAGGTTACAGTCAGGAGAGCCAAGAGCTGTCACAGATGATGAGCTCTGAAAAATATTATCACAGAAAAAATTAGCATAAAAGCTTTTATTTAAAATTTTTACATCTCGGAAGTGTGAACTGTTACGCCAGCGTGTGCCCTGCGACCTGCGTTGACCCCGCGGTTGCCGGGGTCCCGCGGTCGCCGCTCCCCCGACGGGCGCCGGGTCGTTCAACGCTGCTCTTTGCGTTGCAACGAAAGGAAGTCATTATTATTATTATTATTATTATTTTTTTTTCTTCTTTTTTTCCGCCTCTTAGATCGGCTTTTTGAGGGCCTTAACATGCGTGAAAACTTACCAAAATTTGCAGACGCGTCAGGCACGGCGAAAAATTTAATAATTTAGGGGTCTTGAGCATGGGCGTGGTAAAATGCCCTCGTAGCGCCACCTACATTTTTAAACGGAACAGCCCCTCAAGCCCGTTGCGCCTAAAAATCTGAAAATCTGCACACATATGTAACATCCCATGACGCACCAAAAAGTCTCTTGGAGCCATATTCTAAACCCAACAGAAAGTATTTTTATTTTGACCGGAAGGTGAAAAAATTGTGTGTTTTTGGCCATTTCCAGGGGTCGCTTGAACGCGAACTAGTCCTAGACGCATTATCCCATTGACTTCAAAAACTTAATAGTATGTTCTTAAGACATAGACGATGTTAAATTGCGGCAGATTTTGAGTTTTTGTTGAAGGGCGTGGAAGTTATGGCCCCTCAAAGTTCGATTACTCGCCACGAAACAGGAAGTTGCTTTATTTTTGCTATATTTCGGCCATACTTTGTCCAAACTGCATCAAACTTTACAGGATTGTTAATGGTACCTATCTGCACACATCCATATGTCAATATTCATACAATTGTTGTAGCGCCACCTATTTATAGCAGGAAATGACATATTTTATAGTGTGATGTCCAGTTTCTAGACGGGTGACCAGATTCACTTCAAATGTTGTCAGCCCCTCCTTGACAATTTTTGGAAGACTGGCTCCGAAAATTGTGAGTTTGGGTCGAAGGCGTGTGCCGGTTCTGGCCCGTCAAAGTTCGGAAACCCAACTTCCTGTTTGAAACCTCAGATTTTGGGGTAACTTCCTGTTGCGACTCTCTACTTTATCCTACAGATGGAGCCATTGTATTACTCTTTGATGGGTTTTTGGAAGGGGTCTCTGTGTGTGTGTGTGTCTGTGTGTGTGTGTGTTTTGAGGGGGAGGGGAAGAGGAGTTGATTGAGTCTGTGAGAAGCTGCCACAGGGAGGTTACAGTCAAGAGAGCCATGAGCTGTCACAGATGATGAGCTCTGAAAAATATTATCACAGAAAATAATTAGCATAAAAGCTTTTATTTTAAATTTGTTGCAACAAATTCAGGTTTCTTACAGTTTCCTTATTGAAAACTAAATTCTACCTGAAATGTATCAATAAAAATCTTCTTTTGCAGTTAATGTCACCAGTTTATAGTTTAGTTTTAATAGCATTCCCTGTCACTGATGTGCCTTTAATTATCGGTTCTATCAGGGATCATTTATGTGTTTATCTTACGGGGTGAGCCACCTCACAGGTTGGTTATATTACCTGTTGACCTCAGCTCAGTGAGCTAAGACAATGTTTAATGCAGTGTTTTTTCTGATATGAAAATGGATATTATTCAGCACATCTAACCTCAGCAGGCCCCCTCTTCAGAAACTCATATCTGCAGATGTCAAAGCTGGCTCAAAAAATTAAACTGGCTTCAAATTAATTTTAAGGAATTGTAGGTTGAATTCATGTAATCTTTCTCCATCACCCTTTCTGTTTCTTTCATCTCTCTACTCATCTTCTCCCATATGTCTCCCTTGACCAAAGCTGAGCGTGGATTGATGCTGTCTTTACAGTTTGGTTTTGATCAGTTAGGAAATTTCACGGGTCAGCTGATTTTTTCGTGTTACTCAGTGTACGGCGACAGGAAAAGTGCACTAGGTCACCGGCGTCGAGGTGAACCAGCTGAATATAAGCCACTCAAGTTGACGACAAGTGCATTGAAAAGTAAAAGCTGCTGGCCTTTACCTTTTCTTTGTCAAAGCGCCTGTTCGCCAGTAGTTAGTAAAGTAATATTTTCAGCGTTGTCCACAGTCTCATGACATGTTTAACAGGAAGCACAGCACGCTGTTAAGCTCATGGCAAACTGTTACTAACAGCTAAAATGAAAGCTTGTCTGTATGTAGTCTAACTGGTTAGTTTGTCACTAATCTCCAAATTTTGCAAATTGCTATAAACTTCACTCTCTTAAACCAGTAACAGTCTGAGCTGGACTGATAGGGGTCTGTATGGATAAAGATAAAATCCTAATGATACCCATCCCTACAGCTGGTTAGTGGCTTCGCCCTGACTTTAGGCAGATGAGATATTCACTGTTCAAATAACTTCATTATAAGCCTTGTTTAAGCATAAATGATTTATATATGCACCCAATAACAGAACTTAAAAAAATGCTTTTGCTCAAAGCTCAAAGCTTGTAAACTCAAGTTAAAACTGAGTTTTATCTCCTTTTGGAGGGGGTATCTCTGTGTGTTTGTGTGTGTGTGTGTGTTGTGTTTGTGTTTGTGTTTGAGGGGGGAGGGGAAGAGGAGTTGATTGAGTCTGTGAGAAGCTGCCACAGAGAGGTTACAGTCAGGAGAGCCAAGAGCTGTCACAGATGATGAGCTCTGAAAAATATTATCACAGAAAATAATTAGCATAAAAGCTTTTATTTAAAATTTTTACATCTGGGAAGTGTGAACTGTTACGCCAGCGTGTGCCCTGCGACCTGCGTTGACCCCGCGGTTGCCCGGGGTCCCGCGGTCGCCGCTCCCCGACGGGCGCCGGGTGCGAGGGCCCGTTCAACGCTGCTCGCAGCTTTATTATTATTATTATTATTTTTTTTCTTCTTTTTCCGCCTCTTAGATCGGCTTTTTGAGGGCCTTAACATGCGTGAAAACTTACCAAAATTTGCAGACGCGTCAGGCACGGCGAAAAATTTAATAATTTAGGGGTCTTGAGCATGGGCGTGGTAAAATGCCCTCGGTAGCGCCACCTACATTTTTAAACGGAACAGCCCCTCAAGCCCGTTGCGCCTAAAAATCTGAAAATCTGCACACATATGTAACATCCCATGACGCACCAAAAAGTCTCTTGGAGCCATATTCTAAACCCAACAGAAAGTATTTTTATTTTGACCGGAAGGTGAAAAAATTGTGTGTTTTTGGCCATTTCCAGGGGTCGCTTGAACGCGAACTAGTCCTAGACGCATTATCCATTGACTTCAAAACTTAATAGTATGTTCTTAAGACATAGACGATGTTAAATTGCGGCAGATTTTGAGTTTTTGTTGAAGGGCGTGGAAGTTATGGCCCCTCAAAGTTCGATTACTCGCCACGAAACAGGAAGTTGCTTTATTTTTGCTATATTTCGGCCATACTTTGTCCAAACTGCATCAAACTTTACAGGATTGTTAATGGTACCTATCTGCACACATCCATATGTCAATATTCATACAATTGTTGTAGCGCCACCTATTTATAGCAGGAAATGACATATTTTATAGTGTGATGTCCAGTTTCTAGACGGGTGACCAGATTCACTTCAAATGTTGTCAGCCCCTCCTTGACAATTTTTGGAAGACTGGCTCCGAAAATTGTGAGTTTGGGTCGAAGCGTGTGCCGGTTCTGGCCCGTCAAAGTTCGGAAACCCAACTTCCTGTTTGAAACCTCAGATTTTGGGGTAACTTCCTGTTGCGACTCTCTACTTTATCCTACAGATGGAGCCATTGTATTACTCTTTGATGGGTTTTTGGAAGGGGGTCTCTGTGTGTGTGTGTCTGTGTGTGTGTGTTTGAGGGGGGAGGGAAGAGGAGTTGATTGAGTCTGTGAGAAGCTGCCACAGGGAGGTTACAGTCAGAGAGCCATGAGCTGTCACAGATGATGAGTTCTGAAAAATATTATCACAGAAAATAATTAGCATAAAAGCTTTTATTTTAAATTTGTTGCAACAAATTCAGGTTTCTTACAGCATTTTCCTTATTGAAAACTAAATTCTACCTGAAATGTATCAATAAAAATCTTCTTTTGCAGTTAATGTCACCAGTTTATAGTTTAGTTTTAATAGCATTCCCTGTCACTGATGTGCCTTTAATTATCGGTTCTATCAGGGATCATTTATGTGTTTATCTTACGGGGGTGAGCCACCTCACAGGTTGGTTATATTACCTGTTGACCTCAGCTCAGTGAGCTAAGACAATGTTTAATGCAGTGTTTTTTCTGATATGAAAATGGATATTATTCAGCACATCTAACCTCAGCAGGCCCCTCTTCAGAAACTCATATCTGCAGATGTCAAAGCTGGCTCAAAAAATTAAACTGGCTTCAAATTAATTTTAAGGAATTGTAGGTTATTTTGAATTCATGTAATCTTTCTCCATCACCCTTTCTGTTTCTTTCCATCTCTCTACTCATCTTCTCCCATATGTCTCCCTTGACCAAAGCTGAGCGTGGATTGATGCTGTCTTTACAGTTTGGTTTTGATCAGTTAGGAAATTTCACACGGGTCAGCTGATTTTTTCGTGTTACTCAGTGTACGGCGACAGGAAAAGTGCACTAGGTCCACGGGCGTCGAGGTGAACCAGCTGAATATAAGCCACTCAAGTTGACGACAAGTGCATTGAAAAGTAAAAGCTGCTGGCCTTTACCTTTTCTTTGTCAAAGCGCCTGTTCGGCAAGTAGTTAGTAAAGTAATATTTTCAGCCTTGTCCACAGTCTCATGACATGTTTAACAGGAAGCACAGCACGCTGGTTAAGCTCATGGCAAACTGTTACTAACAGCTAAAATGAAAGCTTGTCTGTATGTAGTCTAACTGGTTAGTTTGTCACTAATCTCCAAATTTTGCAAATTGCTATAAACTTCACTCTCTTAAACCAGTAACAGTCTGAGCTGGACTGATAGGGGTCTGTATGGATAAAGATAAAATCCTAATGATACCCATCCCTACAGCTGGTTAGTGGCTTCGCCCTGACTTTAGGCAGATGAGATATTCACTGTTCAAATAACTTCATTATAAGCCTTGTTTAAGCATAAATGATTTATATATGCACCCAATAACAGAACTTAAAAAAATGCTTTTGCTCAAAGCTCAAAGCTTTTAAACTCAAGTTAAAACTGAGTTTTATCTCCTTTTGGGAGGGGGTATCTGTGTGTGTGTGTGTGTGTGTGTGTGTGTGTGTGTTTGTGTTTGTGTTTGAGGGGGGAGGGGAAGAGGAGTTGATTGAGTCTGTGAGAAGCTGCCACAGGGAGGTTACAGTCAAGAGAGCCAAGAGCTGTCACAGATGATGAGCTCTGAAAAATATTATCACAGAAAATAATTAGCGTAAAAGCTTTTATTTAAAATTTTTACATCTCGGAAGTGTGAACTGTTACGCCAGCGTGTGCCCTGCGACCTGCGTTGACCCCGCGGTTGCCGGGGTCCCGCGGTCGCCGCTCCCCCGACGGGCGCCGGGTGCGAGGGCCCGTTCAACGCTGCTCGCAGCTCTTTTGCAAGGATTATTATTATTATTATTATTATTATTTTTTTTCTTCTTTTTCCGCCTCTTAGATCGGCTTTTTGAGGGCCTTAACATGCGTGAAAACTTACCAAAATTTGCAGACGCGTCAGGCACGGCGAAAAATTTAATAATTTAGGGGTCTTGAGCATGGGCGTGGTAAAATGGCCTCGGTAGCGCCACCTACATTTTTAAACGGAACAGCCCCTCAAGCCCGTTGCGCCTAAAAATCTGAAAATCTGCACACATATGTAACATCCCATGACGCACCAAAAAGTCTCTTGGAGCCATATTCTAAACCCAACAGAAAGTATTTTATTTTGACCGGAAGGTGAAAAAATTGTGTGTTTTTGGCCATTTCCAGGGGTCGCTTGAACGCGAACTAGTCCTAGACGCATTATCCGATTGACTTCAAAACTTAATAATATGTTCTTAAGACATAGACGATGTTAAATTGCGGCAGTTTTGAGTTTTTGTTGAAGGGCGTGGAAGTTATGGCCCTCAAAGTTCGATTACTCGCCACGAAACAGGAAGTTGCTTTATTTTTGCTATATTTCGGCCATACTTTGTCCAAACTGCATCAAACTTTACAGGATTGTTAATGGTACCTATCTGCACACATCCATATGTCAATATTCATACAATTGTTGTAGCGCCACCTATTTATAGCAGGAAATGACATATTTTATAGTGTGATGTCCAGTTTCTAGACGGGTGACCAGATTCACTTCAAATGTTGTCAGCCCCTCCTTGACAATTTTTGGAAGAAGCCTCCGAAAATTGTGAGTTTGGTCGAAGCGTGTGCCGGTTCTGGCCCGTCAAAGTTCGGAAACCCAACTTCCTGTTTGAAACCTCAGATTTTGGGGTAACTTCCTGTTGCGACTCTCTACTTTATCCTACAGATGGAGCCATTGTATTACTCTTTGATGGGTTTTGGAAGGGGTCTCTGTGTGTGTGTGTGTGTGTGTGTGTGTGTGTGTGATGAGGGGGGAGGGGAAGAGGAGTTGATTGAGTCTGTGAGAAGCTGCCACAGGGAGGTTACAGTCAAGAGAGCCAAGAGCTGTCACAGATGATGAGTTCTGAAAAATATTATCACAGAAAATAATTAGCATAAAAGCTTTTATTTTAAATTTGTTGCAACAAATTCAGGTTTCTTACAGCATTTTCCTTATTGAAAACTAAATTCTACCTGAAATGTATCAATAAAAATCTTCTTTTGCAGTTAATGTCACCAGTTTATAGTTTAGTTTTAATAGCATTCCCTGTCACTGATGTGCCTTTAATTATCGGTTCTATCAGGGATCATTTATGTGTTTATCTTACGGGGGTGAGCCACCTCACAGGTTGGTTATATTACCTGTTGACCTCAGCTCAGTGAGCTAAGACAATGTTTAATGCAGTGTTTTTTCTGATATGAAAATGGATATTATTCAGCACATCTAACCTCAGCAGGCCCCTCTTCAGAAACTCATATCTGCAGATGTCAAAGCTGGCTCAAAAAATTAAACTGGCTTCAAATTAATTTTAAGGAATTGTAGGTTATTTTGAATTCATGTAATCTTACCATATGTCTCCCCTTGACCAAAGCTGAGCGTGGATTGATGCTGTCTTTACAGTTTGGTTTTGATCAGTTAGGAAATTTCACAAGGGTCAGCTGATTTTTTCGTGTTACTCAGTGTACGGCGACAGGAAAAGTGCACTAGGTCCACCGGCGTCGAGGTGAACCAGCTGAATATAAGCCACTCAAGTTGACGACAAGTGCATTGAAAAGTAAAAGCTGCTGGCCTTTACCTTTTCTTTGTCAAAGCGCCTGTTCGGCCAGTAGTTAGTAAAGTAATATTTTCAGCGTTGTCCACAGTCTCATGACATGTTTAACAGGAAGCACAGCACGCTGGTTAAGCTCATGGCAAACTGTTACTAACAGCTAAAATGAAAGCTTGTCTGTATGTAGTCTAACTGGTTAGTTTGTCACTAATCTCCAAATTTTGCAAATTGCTATAAACTTCACTCTCTTAAACCAGTAACAGTCTGAGCTGGACTGATAGGGGTCTGTATGGATAAAGATAAAATCCTAATGATACCCATCCCTACAGCTGGTTAGTGGCTTCGCCCTGACTTTAGGCAGATGAGATATTCACTGTTCAAATAACTTCATTATAAGCCTTGTTTAAGCATAAATGATTTATATATGCACCCAATAACAGAACTTAAAAAAATGCTTTTGCTCAAAGCTCAAAGCTTTTTAAACTCAAGTTAAAACTGAGTTTTATCTCCTTTTGGGAGGGGTATCTGTGTGTGTGTGTGTGTGTGTGTGTGTGTGTGTGTTTGTTTGTTTGAGGGGGGAGGGGAAGAGGAGTTGATTGAGTCTGTGAGAAGCTGCCACAGAGAGGTTACAGTCAGGAGAGCCAAGAGCTGTCACAGATGATGAGCTCTGAAAAATATTATCACAGAAAATAATTAGCGTAAAAGCTTTTATTTTAAATTTTTACATCTCGGAAGTGTGAACTGTTACGCCAGCGTGTGCCCTGCGACCTGCGTTGACCCCGCGGTTGCCGGGTCCCGCGGTCGCCGCTCCCCCGACGGGCGCCGGTGCGAGGGCCGTTCAACGCTGCTCGCAGCTTTATTAATTATTATTATTATTTTTTTTCTTCTTTTTCCGCCTCTTAGATCGGCTTTTTGAGGGCCTTAACATGCGTGAAAACTTACCAAAATTTGCAGACGCGTCAGGCACGGCGAAAAATTTAATAATTTAGGGGTCTTGAGCATGGGCGTGGTAAAATGGCCTCGGTAGCGCCACCTACATTTTTAAACGGAACAGCCCCTCAAGCCCGTTGCGCCTAAAAATCTGAAAATCTGCACACATATGTAACATCCATGACGCACCAAAAAGTCTCTTGGAGCCATATTCTAAACCCAACAGAAAGTATTTTTTATTTTGACCGGAAGGTGAAAAAATTGTGTGTTTTTGGCCATTTCAGGGGTCGCTTGAACGCGAACTAGTCCTAGACGCATTATCCGATTGACTTCAAAACTTAATAGTATGTTCTTAAGACATAGACGATGTTAAATTGCGGCAGATTTTGAGTTTTGTTGAAGGGCGTGGAAGTTATGGCCCCTCAAAGTTCGATTACTCGCCACGAAACAGGAAGTTGCTTTATTTTTGCTATATTTCGGCCATACTTTGTCCAAACTGCATCAAACTTTACAGGATTGTTAATGGTACCTATCTGCACACATCCATATGTCAATATTCATACAATTGTTGTAGCACCACCTATTTATAGCAGGAAATGACATATTTTATAGTGTGATGTCCAGTTTCTAGACGGGTGACCAGATTCACTTCAAATGTTGTCAGCCCCTCCTTGAGGAATTTTTTGGAAGACTGGCTCCGAAAATTGTGAGTTTGGTCGAAGCGTGTGCCGGTTCTGGCCGTCAAAGTTCAGAAACCCAACTTCCTGTTTGAAACCTCAGATTTTGGGGTAACTTCCTGTTGCGACTCTCTACTTTATCCTATAGATGGAGCCATTGTATTACTCTTTGATGGGGTTTTTGGAAGGGGTCTCTGTGTGTGTGTCTGTGTGTGTGTGTGTGTGTGTGTGTGTGTTTGTGTTTGTGTTTGTGTTGAGGGGGGAGGGGAAGAAGAGTTGATTGAGTCTGTGAGAAGCTGCCACAGAGAGGTTACAGTCAGGAGAGCCAAGAGCTGCTTTACACGCGGTATAAAAACTTCAGTTAAGATTTGAGCTGTCACTTGAGAAAGCATCATGCCAAAAACTAAGGAAATCACTGTAGACTTGAAGAATTGTCGATGCTTAGGAAGCAGGAGAAGGATATACAAAGTTTATAACAGCATTTCCAAGCGTCAAGAACTCAAATGAGAAGCGTCACCGAGAAATTCAAGGAGAGCCACACTGTGCAGAACAAGCCTGGCAGAGGTAGGAAGCCAAAGATTTCAATGACCCTGGAAAGAAAACCAGTTAGAGACCTGTCTAAAGAACCCATAAAAAGCTGCCAAGACACTAGTGAATGACTTAGTTAAGTCTGAAATTGTAGTCTCAAGAAGATTACATGAATTCATGTAATCTTACCATATGTCTCCCCTTGACCAAAGCTGAGCGTGGATTGATGCTGTCTTTACAGTTTGGTTTTGATCAGTTAGGAAATTTCACACGGGGTCAGCTGATTTTTTCGTTACTCAGTGTACGGCGACAGGAAAAGTGCACTAGGTCCACGCGTCGAGGTGAACCAGCTGAATATAAGCCACTCAAGTTGACGACAAGTGCATTGAAAAGTAAAAGCTGCTGGCCTTTACCTTTTCTTTGTCAAAGCGCCTGTTGGCCAGTAGTTAGTAAAGTAATATTTTCAGCGTTGTCCACAGTCTCATGACATGTTTAACAGGAAGCACAGCACGCTGGTTAAGCTCATGGCAAACTGTTACTAACAGCTAAAATGAAAGCTTGTCTGTATGTAGTCTAACTGGTTAGTTTGTCACTAATCTCCAAATTTTGCAAATTGCTATAAACTTCACTCTCTTAAACCAGTAACAGTCTGAGCTGGACTGATAGGGGTCTGTATGGATAAAGATAAAATCCTAATGATACCCATCCCTACAGCTGGTTAGTGGCTTCGCCCTGACTTTAGGCAGATGAGATATTCACTGTTCAAATAACTTCATTATAAGCCTTGTTTAAGCATAAATGATTTATATATGCACCCAATAACAGAACTTAAAAAAATGCTTTTGCTCAAAGCTCAAAGCTTGTAAACTCAAGTTAAAACTGAGTTTTATCTCCTTTTGGGAGGTATGTGTGTGTGTGTGTGTGTGTGTGTTGTGTTTGTGTTTGTGTTTGAGGGGGGAGGGAAGAGGAGTTGATTGAGTCTGTGAGAAGCTGCCACAGAGAGGTTACAGTCAAGAGAGCCAAGAGCTGTCACAGATGATGAGCTCTGAAAAATATTATCACAGAAAATAATTAGCGTAAAAGCTTTTATTTTAAAATTTTTTACATCTGGGAAGTGTGAACTGTTACGCCAGCGTGTGCCCTGCGACCTGCGTTGACCCCGCGGTTGCCGGGGTCCCGCGGTCGCCGCTCCCCCGACGGGCGCCGGGTGCGAGGGCCCGTTCAACGCTGCTCGCAGCTTTAATTATTATTATTATTATTATTATTATTTTTTTTCTTCTTTTTCCGCCTCTTAGATCGGCTTTTTGAGGGCCTTAACATGCGTGAAAACTTACCAAAATTTGCAGACGCGTCAGGCACGGCGAAAAATTTAATAATTTAGGGGTCTTGAGCATGGGCGTGGTAAAATGCCCTCGGTAGCGCCACCTACATTTTTAAACGGAACAGCCCCTCAAGCCCGTTGCGCCTAAAAATCTGAAAATCTGCACACATATGTAACATCCCATGACGCACCAAAAAGTCTCTTGGAGCCATATTCTAAACCCAACAGAAAGTATTTTTATTTTGACCGGAAGGTGAAAAAATTGTGTGTTTTTGGCCATTTCCAGGGGTCGCTTGAACGCGAACTAGTCCTAGACGCATTATCCATTGACTTCAAAACTTAATAGTATGTTCTTAAGACATAGACGATGTTAAATTGCGGCAGATTTTGAGTTTTTGTTGAAGGGCGTGGAAGTTATGGCCCCTCAAAGTTCGATTACTCGCCACGAAACAGGAAGTTGCTTTATTTTTGCTATATTTCGGCCATACTTTGTCCAAACTGCATCAAACTTTACAGGATTGTTAATGGTACCTATCTGCACACATCCATATGTCAATATTCATACAATTGTTGTAGCGCCACCTATTTATAGCAGGAAATGACATATTTTATAGTGTGATGTCCAGTTTCTAGACGGGTGACCAGATTCACTTCAAATGTTGTCAGCCCCTCCTTGACAATTTTTGGAAGACTGGCTCCGAAAATTGTGAGTTTGGGTCGAAGCGTGTGCCGGTTCTGGCCCGTCAAAGTTCGGAAACCCAACTTCCTGTTTGAAACCTCAGATTTTGGGGTAACTTCCTGTTGCGACTCTCTACTTTATCCTACAGATGGAGCCATTGTATTACTCTTTGATGGGTTTTTGGAAGGGGGTCTCTGTGTGTGTGTGTCTGTGTGTGTGTGTTTGAGGGGGGAGGGAAGAGGA
>NW_026117769.1:0-12038 GCF_001640805.2 Lates calcarifer
CCATGACGCACCAAAAAGTCTCTTGGAGCCATATTCTAAACCCAACAGAAAGTATTTTTATTTTGACCGGAAGGTGAAAAAATTGTGTGTTTTTGGCCATTTCCAGGGGTCGCTTGAACGCGAACTAGTCCTAGACGCATTATCCCATTGACTTCAAAACTTAATAGTATGTTCTTAAGACATAGACGATGTTAAATTGCGGCAGATTTTGAGTTTTTGTTGAAGGCGTGGAAGTTATGGCCCCTCAAAGTTCGATTACTCGCCACGAAACAGGAAGTTGCTTTATTTTTGCTATATTTCGGCCATACTTTGTCCAAACTGCATCAAACTTTACAGGATTGTTAATGGTACCTATCTGCACACATCCATATGTCAATATTCATACAATTGTTGTAGCACCACCTATTTATAGCAGGAATGACATTTTATAGTGTGATGTCCAGTTTCTAGACGGGTGACCAGATTCACTTCAAATGTTGTCAGCCCCTCCTTGACAATTTTTGGAAGACTGGCTCCGAAAATTGTGAGTTTGGGTCGAAGCGTGTGCGTTCTGGCCCGTCAAAGTTCGGAAACCCAACTTCCTGTTTGAAACCTCAGATTTTGGGGTAACTTCCTGTTGCGACTCTCTACTTTATCCTACAGATGGAGCCATTGTATTACTCTTTGATGGGTTTTTGGAAGGGGGTCTCTGTGTGTGTGTGTCTGGTGTGTGTGTTTGAGGGGGGAGGGGAAGAGGAGTTGATTGAGTCTGTGAGAAGCTGCCACAGGAGGGTTACAGTCAGGAGAGCCAAGAGCTGTCACAGATGATGAGCTCTGAAAAAATATTATCACAGAAAATAATTAGCATAAAAGCTTTTATTTTAAATTTGTTGCAACAAATTCAGGTTTCTTACAGCATTTTCCTTATTGAAAACTAAATTCTACCTGAAATGTATCAATAAAAATCTTCTTTTGCAGTTAATGTCACCAGTTTATAGTTTTATTTTAATAGCATTCCCTGTCACTGATGTGCCTTTAATTATCGGTTCTATCAGGGATCATTTATGTGTTTATCTTACGGGGGTGAGCCACCTCACAGGTTGGTTATATTACCTGTTGACCTCAGCTCAGTGAGCTAAGACAATGTTTAATGCAGTGTTTTTTTGATATGAAAATGGATATTATTCAGCACATCTAACCTCAGCAGGCCCCTCTTCAGAAACTCATATCTGCAGATGTCAAAGCTGGCTCAAACGTTGTCCACAGTCTCATGACATGTTTAACACGAAGCACAGCACGCTGGTTAAGCTCATGGCAAACTGTTACTAACAGCTAAAATGAAAGCTTGTCTGTATGTAGTCTAACTGGTTAGTTTGTCACTAATCTCCAAATTTTGCAAATTGCTATAAACTTCACTCTCTTAAACCAGTAACAGTCTGAGCTGGACTGATAGGGGTCTGTATGGATAAAGATAAAATCCTAATGATACCCATCCCTACAGCTGGTTAGTGGCTTCGCCCTGACTTTAGGCAGATGAGATATTCACTGTTCAAATAACTTCATTATAAAGCCTTGTTTAAGCATAAATGATTTATATATGCACCCAATAACAGAACTTGCAAAAAAATGCTTTTGCTCAAAGCTCAAAGCTTGTAAACTCAAGTTAAAACTGAGTTTTATCTCCTTTTGGGAGGGGTATCTGTGTGTGTGTGTGTGTGTTTGTGTTTGTGTTTGTGTTTGAGGGGGGAGGGGGAAGAGGAGTTGATTGAGTCTGTGAGAAGCTGCCACAGAGAGGTTACAGTCAGGAGAGCCAAGAGCTGTCACAGATGATGAGCTCTGAAAATATTATCACAGAAAATAATTAGCATAAAAGCTTTTATTTAAAATTTTTACATCTCGGAAGTGTGAACTGTTACGCCAGCGTGTGCCTGCGACCTGCGTTGACCCCGCGGTTGCCGGGGTCCCGCGGTCGCCGCTCCCCGAGTGCGAGGGCCCGTTCAACGCTGCTCGCAGCGGGAGCAACGAAGGCCATGCAACGAGTTGCAAGGAGTCTATATTTTAATTATTATTATTATTATTATTATTATTATTATTTTTTTTCTTCTTTTTCCGTTAGATCGGCTTTTTGAGGGCCTTAACATGCGTGAAAACTTACCAAAATTTGCAGACGCGTCAGGCACGGCGAAAAATTTAATAATTTAGGGGTCTTGAGCATGGGCGTGGTAAAATGCCCTCGGTAGCGCCACCTACATTTTTAAACGGAACAGCCCCTCAAGCCCGTTGCGCCTAAAAATCTGAAAATCTGCACACATATGTAACATCCCATGACGCACCAAAAAGTCTCTTGGAGCCATATTCTAAACCCAACAGAAAGTATTTTTATTTTGACCGGAAGGTGAAAAAATTGTGTGTTTTGGCCATTTCCAGGGTCGCTTGAACGCGAACTAGTCCTAGACGCATTATCCGATTGACTTCAAAACTTAATAGTATGTTCTTAAGACATAGACGATGTTAAATTGCGGCAGATTTTGAGTTTTTGTTGAAGGGCGTGGAAGTTATGGCCCCTCAAAGTTCGATTACTCGCCACGAAACAGGAAGTTGCTTTATTTTTGCTATATTTCGGCCATACTTTGTCCAAACTGCATCAAACTTTACAGGATTGTTAATGGTACCTATCTGCACACATCCATATGTCAATATTCATACAATTGTTGTAGCGCCACCTATTTATAGCAGGAAATGACATATTTTATAGTGTGATGTCCAGTTTCTAGACGGGGTGACCAGATTCACTTCAAATGTTGTCAGCCCCTCCTTGACAATTTTTGGAAGACTGGCTCCGAAAATTGTGAGTTTGGGTCGAAGCGTGTGCCGGTTCTGGCCCGTCAAAGTTCGGAAACCCAACTTCCTGTTTGAAACCTCAGATTTTGGGGTAACTTCCTGTTGCGACTCTCTACTTTATCCTACAGATGGAGCCATTGTATTACTCTTTGATGGGTTTTTGGAAGGGGGTCTCTGTGTGTGTGTGTCTGTGTGTGTGTGTTTGAGGGGGAGGGGAAGAGGAGTTGATTGAGTCTGTGAGAAGCTGCCACAGGGAGGTTACAGTCAAGAGAGCCATGAGCTGTCACAGATGATGAGTTCTGAAAAATATTATCACAGAAAATAATTAGCATAAAAGCTTTTTTTTAAATTTGTTGCAACAAATTCAGGTTTCTTACAGCATTTTCCTTATTGAAAACTAAATTCTACCTGAAATGTATCAATAAAAATCTTCTTTTGCAGTTAATGTCACCAGTTTATAGTTTAGTTTTAATAGCATTCCCTGTCACTGATGTGCCTTTAATTATCGGTTCTATCAGGGATCATTTATGTGTTTATCTTACGGGGTGAGCCACCTCACAGGTTGGTTATATTACCTGTTGACCTCAGCTCAGTGAGCTAAGACAATGTTTAATGCAGTGTTTTTTCTGATATGAAAATGGATATTATTCAGCACATCTAACCTCAGCAGGCCCTCTTCAGAAACTCATATCTGCAGATGTCAAAGCTGGCTCAAAAAATTAAACTGGCTTCAAATTAATTTTAAGGAATTGTAGGTTATTTTGAATTCATGTAATCTTTCTCCATCAGCACCATATGTCTCCCCTTGACCAAAGCTGAGCGTGGATTGATGCTGTCTTTACAGTTTGGTTTTGATCAGTTAGGAAATTTCACAGGGGTCAGCTGATTTTTTCGTGTTACTCAGTGTACGGCGACAGGAAAAGTGCACTAGGTCCACGGGCGTCGAGGTGAACCAGCTGAATATAAGCCACTCAAGTTGACGACAAGTGCATTGAAAAGTAAAAGCTGCTGGCCTTTACCTTTTCTTTGTCAAAGCGCCTGTTCGGCAAGTAGTTAGTAAAGTAATATTTTCAGCCTTGTCCACAGTCTCATGACATGTTTAACAGGAAGCACAGCACGCTGGTTAAGCTCATGGCAAACTGTTACTAACAGCTAAAATGAAAGCTTGTCTGTATGTAGTCTAACTGGTTAGTTTGTCACTAATCTCCAAATTTTGCAAATTGCTATAAACTTCACTCTCTTAAACCAGTAACAGTCTGAGCTGGACTGATAGGGGTCTGTATGGATAAAGATAAAATCCTAATGATACCCATCCCTACAGCTGGTTAGTGGCTTCGCCCTGACTTTAGGCAGATGAGATATTCACTGTTCAAATAACTTCATTATAAGCCTTGTTTAAGCATAAATGATTTATATATGCACCCAATAACAGAACTTAAAAAAATGCTTTTGCTCAAAGCTCAAAGCTTTTAAACTCAAGTTAAAACTGAGTTTTATCTCCTTTTGGGAGGGGGTATCTGTGTGTGTGTGTGTGTGTGTGTGTGTGTGTGTGTTTGTGTTGTTTGAGGGGGGAGGGGAAGAGGAGTTGATTGAGTCTGTGAGAAGCTGCCACAGGGAGGTTACAGTCAGAGAGCCAAGAGCTGTCACAGATGATGAGCTCTGAAAAATATTATCACAGAAAATAATTAGCGTAAAAGCTTTATTTTAAAATTTTTACATCTCGGAAGTGTGAACTGTTACGCCAGCGTGTGCCCTGCGACCTGCGTTGACCCCGCGGTTGCCGGGGTCCCGCGGTCGCCGCTCCCCGACGGGCGCCGGGTGCGAGGCCCGTTCAACGCTGCTCGCAGCTTTAATTATTATTATTATTATTATTATTTTTTTTTTCTTCTTTTTCCGCCTCTTAGATCGGCTTTTTGAGGGCCTTAACATGCGTGAAAACTTACCAAAATTTGCAGACGCGTCAGGCACGGCGAAAAATTTAATAATTTAGGGGTCTTGAGCATGGGTGGTAAAATGGCCTCGTAGCGCCACCTACATTTTTAAACGGAACAGCCCCTCAAGCCCGTTGCGCCTAAAAATCTGAAAATCTGCACACATATGTAACATCCCATGACGCACCAAAAAGTCTCTTGGAGCCATATTCTAAACCCAACAGAAAGTATTTTTTTTTTTGACCGGAAGGTGAAAAAATTGTGTGTTTTTGGCCATTTCCAGGGGTCGCTTGAACGCGAACTAGTCCTAGACGCATTATCCGATTGACTTCAAAACTTAATAGTATGTTCTTAAGACATAGACGATGTTAAATTGCGGCAGATTTTGAGTTTTTGTTGAAGGGCGTGGAAGTTATGGCCCCTCAAAGTTCGATTACTCGCCACGAAACAGGAAGTTGCTTTATTTTTGCTATATTTCGGCCATACTTTGTCCAAACTGCATCAAACTTTACAGGATTGTTAATGGTACCTATCTGCACACATCCATATGTCAATATTCATACAATTGTTGTAGCACCACCTATTTATAGCAGGAAATGACATATTTTATAGTGTGATGTCCAGTTTCTAGACGGGTGACCAGATTCACTTCAAATGTTGTCAGCCCCTCCTTGAGGAATTTTTGGAAGACTGGCTCCGAAAATTGTGAGTTTGGTCGAAGCGTGTGCCGGTTCTGGCCCGTCAAAGTTCGGAAACCCAACTTCCTGTTTGAAACCTCAGATTTTGGGGTAACTTCCTGTTGCGACTCTCTACTTTATCCTATAGATGGAGCCATTGTATTACTCTTTGATGGGTTTTTGGAAGGGGGTCTCTGTGTGTGTGGTCTGTGTGTGTGTGTGTGTGTGTGTGTGTGTGTGTGTGTGTTGTGTTTGGTGTTTGGGGGGGAGGGAAGAAGAGTTGATTGAGTCTGTGAGAAGCTGCCACAGAGAGGTTACAGTCAGGAGAGCCAGAGCTGCTTTACACGCGGTATAAAAACTTCAGTTAAGATTTGAGCTGTCACTTTGAGAAAGCATCATGCCAAAAAACTAAGGAAATCACTGTAGACTTGAAGAATTGTCGATGCTTAGGAAGCAGGAGAAGGATATACAAAGTTATAACAGCATTTCCAAGCGTCAAGAACTCAAATGAGAAGCGTCACCGAGAAATTCAAGGAGAGCCACACTTGCAGAAAAGCCTGCAGAGGTAGGAAGCCAAAGATTTCAATGACCCTGGAAAGAAAACCAGTTAGAGACCTGTCTAAAGAACCCATAAAGCTGCCAAGACACTAGTGAATGACTTAGTTAAGTCTGAAATTGTAGTCTCAAAGAAGATTACATGAATTCATGTAATCTTACCATATGTCTCCCCTTGACCAAAGCTGAGCGTGGATTGATGCTGTCTTTACAGTTTGGTTTTTGATCAGTTAGGAAATTTCACACGGGGTCAGCTGATTTTTCGTCTTACTCAGTGTACGGCGACAGGAAAAGTTCACTAGGTCCTCCAGCGTCGAGGTGAACCAGCTGAATATAAGCCACTCAAGTTGACGACAAGTGCATTGAAAAGTAAAAGCTGCTGGCCTTTACCTTTTCTTTGTCAAAGCGCCTGTTTGGCCAGTAGTTAGTAAAGTAATATTTTCAGCGTTGTCCACAGTCTCATGACATGTTTAACAGGAAGCACAGCACGCTGGTTAAGCTCATGGCAAACTGTTACTAACAGCTAAAATGAAAGCTTGTCTGTATGTAGTCTAACTGGTTAGTTTGTCACTAATCTCCAAATTTTGCAAATTGCTATAAACTTCACTCTCTTAAACCAGTAACAGTCTGAGCTGGACTGATAGGGGTCTGTATGGATAAAGATAAAATCCTAATGATACCCATCCCTACAGCTGGTTAGTGGCTTCGCCCTGACTTTAGGCAGATGAGATATTCACTGTTCAAATAACTTCATTATAAGCCTTGTTTAAGCATAAATGATTTATATATGCACCCAATAACAGAACTTAAAAAAATGCTTTTGCTCAAAGCTCAAAGCTTGTAAACTCAAGTTAAAACTGAGTTTTATCTCCTTTTGGGAGGGGGTATTTCTCTGTGTGTTTGTGTGTGTGTGTGTGTGTGTTTGTGTTTGTGTTTGAGGGGGAGGGAAGAGGAGTTGATTGAGTCTGTGAGAAGCTGCCACAGAGAGGTTACAGTCAAGAGAGCCAAGAGCTGTCACAGATGATGAGCTCTGAAAAATATTATCACAGAAAATAATTAGCGTAAAAGCTTTTATTTAAAATTTTAACATCTGGGAAGTGTGAACTGTTACGCCAGCGTGTGCCCTGCGACCTGCGTTGACCCCGCGGTTGCCGGGTCCGCGGTCGCCGCTCCCCGACGGCGCCGGTGCGAGGGCCCGTTCAACGCTGCTCGCAGCTTTAATTATTATTATTATTATTTTTTTCTTCTTTTTCCGCCTCTTTGATCGCCTTTTTGAGGGCCTTAACATGCGTCAAAACTCCTGAAAATTTGCAGACGCGTCAGGCACGGCGAAAAATTTAAGAATTTAGGGGTCTTGAGCATGGGTGTGGCAAAATGGCCTCGGTAGCGCCACCTACATTTTTAACGGAACAGCCCCTCAAGCCCGTTGCGCCTAAAAATCTGAAAATCTGCACACATATGTAACATCCCATGACGCACCAAAAAGTCTCTTGGAGCCATATTCTAAACCCAACAGAAAGTATTTTATTTTGACCGGAAGGTGAAAAATTGTGTGTTTTTGGCCATTTCCAGGGGTCGCTTGAACGCGAACTAGTCCTAGACGCATTATCCGATTGACTTCAAAATTTGATAATTTGTTCTTAAGACATAGACGAAGTTAAATTGCAAAAGTTTCGGACTTTTCATTGAAGGGCGTGGAAGTTATGGCCCCTCAAAGTTCGATCACTCGCCACAAAACAGGAAGTTGCTTTAAATTTGCTATATTTCGGCCATACTTTGTCCAAACTGCATCAAACTTTACAGGATTGTTAATGGTACCTATCTGCACACATCCATATGTCAATATTCATACAATTGTTGTAGCACCACCTATTTATAGCAGGAAATGACATATTTTATAGTGTGATGTCCAGTTTCTAGACGGGTGACCAGATTCACTTCAAATGTTGTCAGGACAGACTTAAGGATTTTTGGAAGACTGGCTCCGAAAATTGTGAGTTTGGTCGAAGCGTGTGCCGGTTCTGGCCCGTCAAAGTTCGGAAACCCAACTTCCTGTTTGAAACCTCAGATTTTGGGTAACTTCCTGTTGCGACTCTACTTTATCCTACAGAGCCATTGTATTACTCTTTGATGGGTTTTTGGAAGGGGTCTCTGTGTGTGTGTGTCTGTGTGTCTGAGGGGGAGGGGAAGAGGAGTTGATTGTGTCTGTGAGAAGCTGCCACAGGGAGGTTACAGTCAATAGAGCCATGATCTGTCACAGATGATGAGCTCTGAATAATATTATCACAGAAAATAATTAGCATAAAAGCTTTTATTTAAAATTTTTACATCTGGGAAGTGTGAACTGTTACGCCAGCGTGTGCCCTGCGACCTGCGTTGACCCCGCGGTTGCCGGTCCGCGGTCGCGCTCCCGACGGACGCCGGGTGCGATTCAACGCTGCTCGCAGCTTTAATTATTATTTTATTTTTTTCTTCTTTTTCCGCCTCTTTGATCGCCTTTTTGAGGGCCTTAAAATGCGTCAAAACTTGAAAATTTGCAGACGCGTCAGGCACGGCGAAAAATTTAAGAATTTAGGGTCTTGAGCATGGGTGTGGAAAATGGCTCGGTAGCGCCACCTACATTTTTAACGGAACAGCCCCTCAAGCCCGTTGCGCCTAAAAATCTGAAAATCTGCACACATATGTAACATCCCATGACGCACCAAAAAGTCTCTTGGAGCCATATTCTAAACCCAACAGAAAGTATTTTTTTGACCGGAAGGTGAAAAAATTGTGTTTTTGGCCATTTCCAGGGGTCGCTTGAACGCGAACTAGTCCTAGACGCATTATCCGATTGACTTCAAAATTTGATAATTTGTTCTTAAGACATAGACGAAGTTAAATTGCAAAAGTTTCGGACTTTTCATTGAAGGGCGTGGAAGTTATGGCCCCTCAAAGTTCGATTACTCGCCACAAAACAGGAAGTTGCTTTAAATTTGCTATATTTCGGCCATACTTTGTCCAAACTGCATCAAACTTTACAGGATTGTTAATGGTACCTATCTGCACACATCCATATGTCAATATTCATACAATTGTTGTAGCACCACCTATTTATAGCAGGAAATGACATATTTTATAGTGTGATGTCCAGTTTCTAGACGGGTGACCAGATTCACTTCAAATGTTGTCAGGACAGACTTAAGGATTTTTGGAAGACTGGCTCCGAAAATTGTGAGTTTTGGTCGAAGCGTGTGCGGTTCTGGCCCGTCAAAGTTCGGAAACCCAACTTCCTGTTTGAAACCTCAGATTTTGGGGTAACTTCCTGTTGCGACTCTCTTTTATCCTACAGATGGAGCCATTGTATTACTCTTTGATGGGTTTTTGGAAGGGGGTCTCTGTGTGTGTGTGTGTCTGTTGTGTCTGAGGGGGGAGGGGGAAGAGGAGTTGATTGTGTCTGTGAGAAGCTGCCACAGGAGGTTACAGTCAATAGAGCCATGATCTGTCACAGATGATGAGCTCTGAATAATATTATCACAGAAAATAATTAGCATAAAAGCTTTTATTTAAAATTTTTACATCTGGGAAGTGTGAACTGTTACGCCAGCGTGTGCCCTGCGACCTGCGTTGACCCCGCGGTTGCCGGGGTCCCGCGGTCGCCGCTCCCCCGACGGCGCCGGGTGCGAGGGCCCGTTCAACGCTGCTCGCAGCTTTAATTATTATTATTATTATTTTTTTCTTCTTTTTCCGCCTCTTTGATCGCCTTTTTGAGGGCCTTAACATGCGTCAAAACTCCTGAAAATTTGCAGACGCGTCAGGCACGGCGAAAAATTTAAGAATTTAGGGGTCTTGAGCATGGGTGTGGTAAAATGGCCTCGGTAGCGCCACCTACATTTTTAACGGAACAGCCCCTCAAGCCCGTTGCGCCTAAAAATCTGAAAATCTGCACACATATGTAACATCCCATGACGCACCAAAAAGTCTCTTGGAGCCATATTCTAAACCCAACAGAAAGTATTTTTATTTTGACCGGAAGGTGAAAAAATTGTGTGTTTTTGGCCATTTCCAGGGGTCGCTTGAACGCGAACTAGTCCTAGACGCATTATCCGATTGACTTCAAAATTTGATAATTTGTTCTTAAGACATAGACGAAGTTAAATTGCAAAAGTTTCGGACTTTTCATTGAAGGGCGTGGAAGTTATGGCCCCTCAAAGTTCGATTACTCGCCACAAAACAGGAAGTTGCTTTAAATTTGCTATATTTCGGCCATACTTTGTCCAAACTGCATCAAACTTTACAGGATTGTTAATGGTACCTATCTGCACACATCCATATGTCAATATTCATACAATTGTTGTAGCACCACCTATTTATAGCAGGAAATGACATATTTTATAGTGTGATGTCCAGTTTCTAGACGGGGTGACCAGATTCACTTCAAATGTTGTCAGGACAGACTTAAGGATTTTTGGAAGACTGGCTCCGAAAATTGTGAGTTTGGTCGAAGCGTGTGCCGGTTCTGGCCCGTCAAAGTTCTGAACCCAACTTCCTGTTTGAAACCTCAGATTTTGGGGTAACTTCCTGTTGCGACTCTCTACTTTATCCTACAGATGGAGCCATTGTATTACTCTTTTGATGGGTTTTTGGAAGGGGTCTCTGTGTGTGTGTGTGTGTGTGTGTGTGTGTGTTGTGTTTGTGTTTGTGTTTGAGGGGGAGGGAGAGGAGTTGATTGAGTCTGTGAGAAGCTGCCACAGAGAGGTTACAGTCAGGAGAGCCAAGAGCTGCTTTACACGCGGGATAAAAACTTCAGTTAAGATTTGAGCTGTCACTTGAGAAAGCATCATGCCAAAAACTAAGGAAATCACTGTAGACTTGAAGAATTGTCGATGCTCAGGAAGCAGGAGAAGGATATACAAAGTTATCACAGCATTTCCAAGCGTCAAGAACTCAAATGAGAAGCGTCACCGAGAAATTCAAGGAGAGCCACACTGTGCAGAACAAGCCTGGCAGAGGTAGGAAGCCAAAGATTTCAATGACCCTGGAAAGAAAACCAGTGAGAGACCTGTCTAAAAACCCATAAACGCTGCCAAGACACTAGTGAATGACTAAGTTAAGTCTGAAATTGTAGCCTCAAAGAAGATTACATGAATTCATGTAATCTTACCATATGTCTCCCCTTGACCAAAGCTGTGCGTGGATTGATGCTGTCTTTACAGTTTGGTTTTGATCAGTTAGGAAATTTCACAAGGGGTCAGCTGATTTTTTCGTGTTACTCAGTGTACGGCAACAGGAAAAGTGCATGTCTACATCCACCGGCGTCGAGGTGAACCAGCTGAATATAAGCCACTCAAGTTGACGACAAGTGCATTGAAAAGTAAAAGCTGCTGGCCTTTACCTTTTCTTTGTCAAAGCGCCTGTTCAGCCAGTAGTTAGTAAAGTAATATTTTCAGCGTTGTCCACAGTCTCATGACATGTTTAACAGGAAGCACAGCACGCTGGTTAAGCTCATGGCAAACTGTTACTAACAGCTAAAATGAAAGCTTGTCTGTATGTAGTCTAACTGGTTAGTTTGTCACTAATCTCCAAATTTTGCAAATTGCTATAAACTTCACTCTCTTAAACCAGTAACAGTCTGAGCTGGACTGATAGGGGTCTGTATGGATAAAGATAAAATCCTAATGATACCCATCCCTACAGCTGGTTAGTGGCTTCGCCCTGACTTTAGGCAGATGAGATATTCACTGTTCAAATAACTTCATTATAAGCCTTGTTTAAGCACAAATGATTTATATATGCACCCAATAACAGAACTTAAAAAAAATGCTTTTGCTCAAAGCTCAAAGCTTGTAAACTCAAGTTAAAACTGAGTTTTATCTCCTTTTGGGAGGGGTATCTCTCTGTGTGTGCGTGTGTGTTTGTGTGGTGTGTTTGTGTTTGTGTTTGAGGGGGAGGGGAAGAGGAGTTGATTGAGTCTGTGAGAAGCTGCCACAGGGAGGTTACAGTCAGGAGAGCCAAGAGCTGTCACAGATGATGAGCTCTGAAAAATATTATTACAAGAAAATAATTAGCATAAAAG
>NW_026117770.1:0-15583 GCF_001640805.2 Lates calcarifer
GGGTAGCACAGAGTGACAACATGATGAAAACTGAACACATGCAGTGCTTCACAGTAAAAGTGAGATGAAATAATAATTAAAACTCCTCCAACAAATCATCATCACTTAGGAAAAAGCCATAAGATAGAAGTCTGTTTTAAGGAGAGATTTAAACAAGGGATACTAACAATACTAAATCACTGCTGAGGATCGCAAATGTTTTGACATTAAGGCGTGCTGGTTTCAGTGTCCTGGTATTGTATGTGCTGGATATTTGAATGGAACAGAGCCAAGTCAAATTTATTATTAGCTACACCTGTGTTCTTCTTGCTATTACAACTTAAATTGTGTGCCATTAAAAATGTTTTTTTGTGTGTGTGTGTGTTTGGTGTCTGACAATGAGCATGCTGAGGAGTGGCTCAAATCAAAACATCTGTTTCTTTTTACTGTTCTTGTTTTTGCCAGAGAGCCTATTAAGCGCACTACTCCACACATGTTCACAAACAATCACAGAGTAGAGAGTTGTGGTTCCATGTTGTGTTTCGGTAGCTGTGTCGGCTTTAATGTGGTCTGAATATTTGAGGTGAAGGACAGGTGCATGTTGGTAAGGTCATTCAGAGTAGAGCTGACAGAGAGGCTGACTGTTCTCTGCTGTCCATATTGAGGAAGCTCTTTATGTGAATGAACAATGCAATCTCTGTTGGGACCCAGCTTTGGTCAGCTGCCTCCTCTCTGGACTCTTTTTCTTTCTTTTTTTTCCCCCTTGTGCTCTCTCTTTCTCCCCCCTCGGTCTCTCGCTTCTCAGTTTTCACCTTTCACGTACAGATCTGTCAAAACAGGAACGTGTTTGGATGCTGATATCATCCGTGTACCCTGTTGATGTTATTTGCATCTCTCAAGACTAAAATTCTCATATTAGGAAAAGTACAGGTGTAACTAACGGGAATTCTGGCTCTCAGTTTGCCAATGAGCCAGCATTCATTAATGTTACTACTAACACCTGTTTGTCAGTGAAAAAGGACTGTTAGCCATCTACAGTGTCACTTTTCTCCACACAGATATTATACAAAATACTATTGGACACTGTACAGAATAATATATGAAATCATTAAACGATGTGCTGTATGTATAGCCAGCAGCTAAGTAGTTTAGCTTAACACAAAGTCTAGAAACGGGGAAACAGCCAGTCCAGCTCTGTCCAAATGTAGCTAAATCCACCTCCCAGCACCTCTACAGCTCAGTAGCTGGGTTCTTAGCAAACAGATGCGATAGAGTATCGATCTTCTTGTCTAACTTTCAGTCACCTTAGGTTGTTTGAATGGGTTTGTGGTTTGATGCCTTCAGAGTGAGCTCGGAAGATAAATTCTATGACATAAAATACATCAGTAAATACCTTTACACGTCTTTAAGAAGGCGGTTGCTAACAAGTAGTTAAAAGATAGTACAAAGGTTCACTAGTCCACATTTACAGCATTTGTTTCCAACATTCCAACTTGCTTTTGTAGAAAGGTAAATGTGCTAAATCAAATTACAAGTTGGAAGCTTGGCGGTGGTGACGCTAACATCATGACAGTGGTGTAATTCGTTAATAGCCTAATATTAGCTTCTTTCCATTGTCTGTTTTGTTGAGGGAACCAGGGTGATGCTAACCCCTGGCCTGGCCTACAAAAATACATCATCCCTGCTACACAAGTGTGTTTGATGCAGAATTATCATGTACAATATGAATATTAGATTAAGAATGGGCAGGAATCAAGATCAGAGGCCAGGAAACTCCCCCTTCGTGAGTCATCTCCCTTTACGTTGTCTCTGCATTTCCCTCCAGATCTGTTCGACAACTACATGCAACAGGATGCCCACGAATTCCTCAACTACCTGCTGAACACTGTGGCTGACATCCTGCAGGAGGAGAAGAAGCAGGAGAAAGCAGAACGGACGCCTCAAGAACAATGGCACTGCTGTCACTACAGAGACCGAGACAGAGAACAAGACCGGAGCCCACATGGGTTTCACGATATCTTCCAAGGCACACTGACCAATGAGACGCGCTGCCTCAACTGTGAAACGGTGTGTGTGTGTGTGTGTCTGCTTTATTTGCCTGTGGAGTCCTGTTAGAGGGGCAGTATATTTTATGTCGTTATCTGTCTACAGTCCTGCCAGTCCTTGTGTCACCCTGAATAAGAGATCGTCCCTGAATAAGTCTGAAAAAGGGATTAGCCCTTTGCAAAGATACTGAGTGATGCAAAAAAAAAAAAAAAAAAAAAAACAGATTTAGTGAGCACGCCTGGCGGGCTCTGACCACCCACTTTATGTCAGGGCTGCCGGAGGCTTTGTCCTCACAATTTTGAGAGCGAGTAGCGGGATGGGTTGCCCTGAACAACCCCTGCAAACACCCAAGGCGCTGCACTGTTCAGAGACAAAAGCTACATAGCATAATAAGCATTTCAAAGACAGGCTGTGTGTGTATAGGTGTGGGTGGGTGGGTGGATGCTCTGTTACAGCAAGGCAGGCTTATCCTCACTGACTCAGTTGCAGAAAATGACAACGTAGTTTCCTCCGTGTCCCTTTCTCTCATTGACAGGTGAGCAGCAAAGATGAGGATTTCTGGATCTTTCTGTGGATGTGGAGCAGAACACATCAATAACACACTGTCTCAGGTAATAGCAATTTATTATATATTCAGTCCCAGATAAAAGGCACAGGGACATATTCCCTTTGGTCTACGTGAAAGTGAATAACCAAGCCTCCTGTGGCACATTCTTCCCTCTAGGGACTTCAGTAACACAGAGACTTTGTGCAGTGAGTACAAATACTACTGTGAGACGTGCTGCAGCAAGCAGGAAGCACAGAAACGGTCAGTAAAAGCGCTGAGCTCGCATCACCACTGTAATGTGTCAGAAACACACTGAGCTTGTGCACTTCTCTGCAGGATGCGTGTGAAGAAGCTTCCTATGATCCTGGCACTACACCTGAAGAGGTTTAAGTACATGGAGCAGCTGCACCGCTACACCAAGCTGTCCTACAGAGTGGTTTTCCCCCTAGAACTCCGTCTGTTCAACACGTCTGGGGATGCAGTCAACCTGGATCGCATGTATGATCTAGTTGCTGTGGTGGTTCACTGTGGCAGGTACAGTATATTGATTACCAGCCCAAATTAAAGGCTACTCCACCAATTTTATGCATGAAGTTCAGTATACCTATAGCATTACATAAGTGGGCATTTAGGAGGCAGTGGGGGGTCTAAGGCTCAGGTTATTCTAGAAAAGAACTAGTCTGTGTGACATTTTGTCCAACTGTGTCGGAAGGCAAAAGTGTATCATATGAGGTGACCTGATTTAAATTCAGCTCCCTCACACTTCAAAGTCAGCCCCCCACCCGCCTCTGCAGCAATACGCCACTACCACCGTGCTCAGAACACTCCCTGGAAGTCTTGTCCTGTATGTAAGTCAAGCACCATCTGCAACTCACGCTGGACTCCTCCACTGTGGTGACCCTTCAGCTTAGATTTTATTTCAGGGAAGAGAGAAGAGGTAGCAAGCAGCCAAATGTGGCGAGTACAGCAGGTGCAACAATTGTGTTTATGCGGCTAGAAAACATGCACATAAAAAGGTGTTGTGAGTGGGGACACTGTCATGATGGAACATCCATTTGCCATCACAGTTCAGGTCAAATGTCCTCCCTCAGATGCCTCAGAACAGTGAAGGAGTACTTGCCAGTCTGACACTAGGGGGTGAATTCATGACGCACAACCCTGTGAATGATGAAGAAAAAGACAAGTGTGACATGCCTTCTTCAGTCTTGTAAACTCTTCCATCACAAAGACTGCTGTTTGGTCTTCAGGTCATGGTCACCTTTGATGTCCCATGACATGAAGGTTGGGTCATCCCAGGCCTGTTGATTAAGATCCTTCCAGACTTCGACACACTTTTACTCCCCAGTGAAATCAAAACTGCACACCTGTGTTGATTGTGCAGCACAGCACAGAATACTACTCACAACAACTACTCACTGTGCTCCATTTTGATCTCACTTCATATTATACCTGATTCGTTGTAATTGTTGTAATTTGTCGGATCCATTGTTTTTGGAGTTTGACCCAGTCAAGTTATCTCAGCCTCTGCTGCTTCATTTCTGAGTCTCCCAACTTTTATGGAAGTGCAACTCCAAATCACTGACGTGCCCTCTGCAGATTTTGGCAATAGAGAAAAGGTTTTAGTCATTAGTCGGGAAGTATTTTGAGAATAGTTTCATCTTAAACAGCAGTTAACCTAAACAGCAGTTTACAGTAAATGCTAAGCAGCTTGGCTAGTACTCAGTTATGAGATGGATTAGTTCTCCTCTTCAGAGTCACAGCTGCTGTGAAGCAGATTGCCTGGACAGACATGAAATGTGTGCCCCAGACATTCAGACAGGATATATTTTACTTTTGCATCACAAAAGAATGATGAAAAAAGATTACCTTGTAATATTTTTAATAATCAGCACCAATGGTGTGTTTATGCTGTAGACAGACAGATGTTGTACACTCTGGGAATTTTAAGACTGCAACATCTGCAACACTTTTTGTCTCTTTCTCAGCGGCCCGAATCGAGGTCATTACATCACCATAGTGAAGAGTCATGGCTTCTGGCTGCTGTTTGATGATGACATTGTGGAGGTGCGTCACCCTCTGTCTCAGCCTGTTAATGTCTGCCTGATGTTCCTTGACTCATCTGTTTGTACGTTTCACTATTGTTTGTGTTGTCAGTAAACAACGTTTCACTCCTGTTGTGCAGAAAATTGACGCCCAGGCCATCGAGGAGTTTTATGGGCTTACCTCAGACATCTCCAAGAACTCTGAGTCGGGATACATTCTCTTCTACCAGTCCAGGGAGTGACTGGAGCCTGATCATCATCAGAGGAAGAGACCGAATAGGAAGAAAACTTTTTTTTAAACCTTCAGCCTAACAGACCCCAGACTCCTGCCATCTCCATCCCAACTTGCTCTCCTCCTCCATGTCAGACCTCTCTGACGTATGTGCCAATCCTCTGCCAGTCCCATTATGTCAGCCTCTGGGTTTTACCTGTGCTTCATCTCTCTCTCTTTCTCTGTAATTTGCTTCTTGTCTTTTAGTCACCTGCATCTGGACTGCACTTTAAAACAAAAGCAAAAATGCTCAACAGCATGACAGAAACATAAAGGAGTCTACATCCACACTGAGCCACACATGCTTGGGGTAGACTGGTGGGAGAAGCCTGCCGAGGCGATTCTCTGCTGGGAGCATGATGAGGTGAAGGGTCTGGTGCACATACAGACAACTGTCAGAAATTGTACTATATCAGTTATATGTATATACAGTCTTCTCCCCCCTCATAATTCCTTTCATTAGGGCTGTTTTCCCAGTCACTGTCTTAGTCCTTTTGATGTTTTCATATCCCTGGTGGATGCATGAGAAGTAAATGAAGTTTGAGACAAACACTATAATAAGCATAGAGACATTTTGAAGCAATATCTGAGCATTAATTATAGAACTCCCAAGTTTAAAACTACCTAATCTGAGTAACTTGTTGACAGTGCACAGGTTGTTTTGCCCATAGAGAATCGCTTTGTGTCTGTCAGTGTGACATCTAATGTTAGTCTAACCAGATATGATCCAACACTTAATCCTTTTGAGCCATGTGCTCTAACACTACACATGAAAGGAAACCCTGCAGTTTTCCATTCAAATCAGCTGAATCTTTATAATTTTATATTCTGATAGAAAGCCCCTATTTATTGAACTTAACATATTTATTACTGTACTTTGTAATACTGACTGATAGATGATGAAATTGCTTGTATAACATGGCTCTTTTGACAGCTTTGTATGTCAAGACTGATGTCAAAGTGCTCAGTGTGAAGGACACGGTGTATGTAATACACAACTTCATAGGACAGCTAAAGAAAAATTTGGTTTTACCAGGTTAATTTTGTAGTTTGCATGTTAGATAAAAATGTAAGACAGATTAACATGATGCAAGTGAGACACAACCCTCAACTGCCTAATCTTTTGATTGACATGGAAAAGTGAAATAGTGCAATAAGAGGTGAAGTTATCCAATGTGCAATTTTCCCAGTGAGACTAATATACCAGATGTTTAAATGTTAATAGTAGATGTGTTTGTTTTTGACTGATCTTTTCCCAGTGCTGTGTGTTTGAATGCTCGTGATATCAAAGTAAATGCCCCCCACCCCCATTCACCACGTGCAATGCACACTACCTGCTGGTATGTTAGCTACAATGTTTCATCCTTCTTTTTTATAACCTCACATCATTGTCTTATTCTTCTTCATTCTTATGTTTAACTACAGCGTAGTAGTTTCCTCTTTGTCTCTGACTTTGATTACGTAAATTGTGCGTGTCATACGTAGCACATTGGAATCCTAAACCCCATAGAGGTGAAATATCAAGCTGCGTTGTTAATTAATACAATATCCCTGTACTGTAGATGTTTTCTCCAGGGTTTGTTGCCATGCTCTGTAGAATAGTGTGACATCAAAGATCCTGTTTTCATGTGAAGGACATTCCTATTTGTTGCACATCAGAGGACATTACCATTTCAAATGCATCTAAGTGAGAGGTAGGAATAGGATTAATTTGTTAGCTTAGTGTCAGTATCTGTACAAGAGATGCAGATTGTAAAGTGTAAACAGTGAACCTCTGAGCGCTTGTTTCTGCTGTCTTCTCCATTTAGTCTGTTACCGAGTGAAGTCATGAGGAATACGTGCCAAACTGGAGTCGATACTGACCTTACAAACAGTCTTTAACAGAACATTATTTTCTTTGTAAAGATACAACTGTACATATATATTATGTAGAAAAACACTTCTGGAAATAGGAAAAATATTTTTTTAAAGTGCAGATCTTAAAATGTAAACACACTCATGGTAAAGATTTTAGCTTAACACTGACCATTAATGAAACCCTGCTAAGAAATACTGTGCTATTTTACAATCACTCGATTACATAATCAATCAGAATTGTGCAGAGGTCACCATCTGTGATATTATTGCTATTACTGGTTTAAACTGAATCAGGGTAGAAAACAGTAGCACGAATAGCCTGAGATATTTTAGACTCAGGTGAGAAGGAGACTTTTCATGCGCTGATCTTCCATGAACACTTATGCACATGCCCGCACTGAGATGCTCAGTCATTGCACTTGGTCTTATATATCCTACTGTGATAGTGTTCTACCGAGGAAAGCTCAGGTGCAGAGAGCCCTGCACCAGATGGGATGTGACAGAGCTTGTGGGAGAGAAGGAGGAAATGAATCGGAGCCTCTGTTTGGCTGTAAACTGAAAGTGCACTTTATTAGTGATGAGCTTCGATGCTTTAATATGAAGAACCACAGTCTAACGCACTCATTTTGAGTTTTTTTCTTCTGTTCAATAAAATGACTATCACCTAACTAACCAGATTGTTTGTTTTTATTCCCTCGCTGCTTCCTAAGGAGTTAATTTAAAGAGTGAGAGGATGAACCATAAAACGAGACACAAGGGCTCCCTCTTTGGATGGTTTGCCAGGAAATTTGGCACTCATGTTCATGTTCCCCTCAGAGTGATTTATCACTCTAGTGATTCCCCTCCTTCTAGCACCATTATCACTTCAAATGTTTTTATTTACTTTGGTTTATGACCATATACCTGCAAAACAAAAGACATTCCCGTCAGTCTCAGCTGTACTTTGTGTTAAGTGTTACCTAGCAAACGTTAGCATGTTAACATGCTAAACTAAAACTAAAGAATATGATAAACATTATATCTGCATAGGATTAGCATGTTAGCGTGCTGACTTTGGTATTTAGCTCAAAGCACTGCTGTGCCTAAGTAACGACCTCACGGGGCTGCTAGCATGATTGTGGACTCTTGTCTCAATACCAAACTACACAGTAACTGTAAACACTACAGTAAATACTATATGCTAATTGTAGTTGCATTTTTATCAACATTGTTTTTTTGTTTTTTTTTCCAGTAGTGAGCAGCTCAATTTCTGTTGCATGCTCAAAAATTAAGTGTTTTCAGTACGCGTACTGACTCTTTCTAATATATTTAATTTTCTCAATTTTGCAGTGTCTACACACTCCTGCTCCTGCTTAGAATTACTGGGTAGAAAGAAATTGGGGCATAGTTTTAGTCTTGTTACTGCTTCATTCTGGTATGAGAGTGTCCTGATCACAGGAAAACAACATCATTCCCTGGAGAACATTAATATTATACCACTGTTTTCTCAGGAAGAGGAGACTGAGCAGAGAAGAACATCATCAAGGCTATTCTATAGCATCCAAGTCTGTCCAGAATACATCGTTGTGTAAAAGGAACTTCCTTCCTGTTTGTTTTGGTTTTCACTGAACATCAGACAACATGTCTATCTTCACAGTTATCAGCTTTGTGTCCTTCCAGTCACCCTGAAACCTCAGCTAATCCCCCAGGAGAAAAGGTACAGTCGCTGCCAGGAGTCTGTCACAGTCTTTGCTCTGTGTTGATACTAACACCTTTCCCCTCCTCTTTCCCCTTCTTTTCTACCTCAGCTCTCTGCCTGCTCTCACTCTAAGGCTGCCTCCAGTGGGGAAGCACAGGAGACAATCTGAGAATCCATGTCTGTGGAGACGTAAACCCTCACCAACGTGGTGCAATTTGCAATCAAAATTCACAGTCTCTTCACTAACAAATGGTATATCTTTCTGTGTGTGCCTCACACACACGTACTTCAGGTATTTGCAATGATTTTTTTACCAGTTCAAAAGTCTGTAAGTCTGTCAATGAGTCTGTGTGCATTTGCATTTAGTCAGTTTATGAATTTTCTAGTCATACATATTTTCTATGGTGCATATCACTGTAGGCAGCGTAGTTGGTCATTTATATTCATATCTATCCACTCATGACATTATGGTTGTTGTTTGTCAGTTTCACGATCTCCCATTTCCCAGCCTTATCCTCTGCTTCTGTTACATTACCATTAAATCACAAGTGTTTATTTCTTATTTATTTACCTGCAACGATTTGTTTTCTCCAACCACGACCGTATTGACCTACCTCAGGGGCCCAGGAGAAAAGTGATCTGTGATCACTGATTAGTTTGTGGTGTCTTGATTGAGCACAAATTCAATTGGCAAAATGCTACATTTAAGTAAGATGCTGCATATTTGAAATAGACAGCATGTTAAAAACAAACAAACACATGTAGTGCTACACTTAAAAGAACACTGGAGCTCAATCATCATTACTGTTTCCACTATCTTGCCTGCAGTTAAGACCATGCAAAGGAAACAATGTCTCAACTACTGTTCTCACCATCATTTCGTCATCATTCATTTCTACTTTGCATAGCAAAGGACAACCCTGAATCACAAATTATTTTAATTATGCATAATTATAATAATCATCTGCATCATTAGCTCGCCCACATCAACTTAAGACTCAGTGTGTTGATTAGACAGAAGCCTGCTGCATATTAGATTAACTGGTGAATTACATGAACTACTCCTCTATGATAAATAATGCATAGATCAATGAGATCATATTTTGTGTCAGTAGTGTGCACAGCCACGTCTCCAGCATCCTCATCATACAACACCAGCAGATATATGCATACGTGGTGGCTGAAGTGTCTCCTAGATGTAAGTAAATCATTGTGGAAGCAAAAGCAAAAGAAGCAAACTGTAATTAACCCTCTCTGCTTTTTCTACACAGATAAGAGCTGTCTCAGGTGTATTTCACTGACTTATAACTGATTTGATTTTTTGTCTCTCAGAGTCAGCACTAAGCAGGGAAGTAGACTACAGTGCATACAACAATCATGAAACATCCAGTAAAGAGTTTGCTTTCCTATTAGTAGCAATCATAATGTAACAATAATGATGAAGACACCTATGGCTCGAGTGTAACTGAAGTGATCACAGGATTTCCCAGCGTGCTTTTCCAGCGGTCAATCCATTGTTTAGTTCAGCCTGAGGCACAACAAGGTGAGGGGTGACCGAGGGTGTTTGTTTTTTTCCGGTAATTTGTTGTAAGATTTTAGAAATCAAGTCACAGGTAAAAGCCACAGGTGGTCTCAGGCATGATACCAAACTCTCATTCAGTTTCTATGAAAAGATCCAGAGGCACTTCTCAGAAACACTTCATCTCCCACAGAGGGCTGTACACAAGGATACACACACACAGAGGCACGAAAACACCTAGACACCAACTACACGTACAGTTTCTAGCAAATAATGGCAGTGTTCTGATTATCAACACATTTTGAAAGACCTTCACCTTCTTCCCAGAATTTGATAAGTTTCAGTGAGGTGAAATCCAGGAAACTCTCTAAGTGTCAGTTCTATCTTTATATAGATCATTTCTGGAAAACAAAGTAACTAACTCTTAAATCAATGCTTTCCCACAGGACACGACGTGTTCTGCAGACAAAATATTATTCTGATAGTTCTGTTTTTAAATGGGCTTTATTAAACTTTCATGGTCCAGGACCTACTATGTTTTATGTAATCCATAAAGCCATTTGCTTTGTGTTTTCTTTTCTTTTAATGCTGTCAGACATGTTCAGCCATCTTCTTCACATTAAAACAGCTACATCTGCTGCTATGCCAGTTTGAAAATTCATTTTTTTAAGGGTCAGTTATACAGATTTATAGTTTTATCCTGGCTTTATCTTGATTTGATTCGTGGAATCTCTGCCTCTTTTTTTCATTTTTGGTGTTGTTTGGCATATTGTGTATGATTTTGGAGCTGTGTTGATGGACTGGACTGATGAATCTCATACCTTGCTCTCAAATTAGAAAAGAGGCCAGTTAAAGACAGCATTTTCAGATTACATCAGTGAACAGAGATTACAGTATCCACCCTTATTTGCACTTCGGTTCCAAAGAAAAGAAGTGCATGTACACACAGAATCTGTTTTCCTCATGTTATACCAAATAAATTCACGTAACACAATCTTGAGTCCTGAGTCATGTCTATTTGGGCTATTTGACAGCAGTATCGGAAAAAAGGACCAAAATAAACCAAGTGTTTCCTACCAATTATTGGAGCACTGCTCTAAAAATAGATGTTTTATGTAAATTCCTTTGCAAAGTCCCCAGACAGAGGAGGCTCTATAACTTCCAGTTAGTCTTTCTGGACTTGCATCTGCCAAGTAGACGACCAGCTTGCAGTGGTGTCACTATGAGCAAATAAGTGTCTTTCCAAGGAACCTTACATTCCTCACAAAAGACATTTCATGACATTGTAGCTCAGGTTTAAGCAGAGTGACAATGTGCAACAAAATATGAAACCTTAAAACTACAATAAACTAAATCTACAATAATTGCCAGATGACCTCCCAACCTACACACCACTTAGTCATTCATAGATAAATGCTTGTCTCTGTTGTCCCTTGGTCTAGTTTTCTAACTGCCACCTCACTGACTGTGTGATGGTGTAAGGGTGTCAGCACCAGACTGAGATTTGTCAAGGACAAATCTTCTCTTTTTATTCAAGTAACCCTCTAAAATTGGCTGTGCACAAATTTTGTTCGTGGCAAAGCAAAGTCAGATCCTTTTGGTCATCAGCTGTACAATATTAGTAGGATATCTTTGGGTTGTACATTTTCTTGAATTAAAAATTCTACAGGTTCTGCTTCTCAATATGTCCATGTTGTGAGTAAATGTTTGACAGGTGTCCCCCAGTGTTCAGTTTTGGGACCACTTCTTTTTACTGTTTATATTAAAATCTTGGTAAAGATTGTTCCTCATGCAAATTGCTACTTTTATGCAGATGATGCTGTTAAATAACAGTTTGTAACCTTTATATTTTATGCTCTGTGAGCTGCTGCTGTCTTGGTCAGCACACTCCTATAAAAGAGATATTAATCTCAGGCTCTTCTCCTAGTTGGTGTATTCTCCAGATCAAGGATGGAATGATCTGAGTCTTACAGTTCTGAGTCCAGCTACTGACAAGCTGAGACGTGGAAAGAATTATATCTCACTATTTCACAAGTATGCACAAAGTGGAAATAGTGCAAAGAGTGATAAGTGAATGAGGCTCTGGAGGACAGTGCAGTCAGACAGGAGAGGTTATGGTTCATGAAGAAGCTTTAATGAAAATGATAAGTGAAGAAATGTCTCACAAAGAAACAGTATTTTGCTAAAAATAATCATCTGTTGAGATGGAGATGCATCATTGTCCTGATGCTTTTTATTCTTGCATAGCATTTCTTTCTGATTGTTAGTTTGTACTCACACATGTCAATGCAGTCTTTGTTGACCTCCTGCTACAAATGATTGAGCATTTGTTATCAATAAAAGAGAAAAGATCAGGGTGTTCACAGTGGCAATCACACAGTTACAAATTTGAATTATTTTCATCCAAACCTTTTCAGTTATGAAACATTGTTTTTTTTCCTGCCTTTTATTAGTGCTATAAAATACTGTCACATCGGCACACAAATACTGTGTCTGTATTGCCAAATCAAGGTTCTTAAAGAAAATGTATAAATGAGAATAAATACACATACACAACATGCATACATAATGCAGAATCTTCATTTTTTTTAACTTTAGACACATTACTAAACACATACTTCACATTACATATTGTTATATTGTCCGAATACTGACCAGCAAATGTTGGCAACACACTGGTACAGAGAGAGGATTATGTTTGCAGCAAAGTAAATAAACCATGTTTTTCCTGACCATACTGAAATTTTCTCTCTCTTATTAAGCACTTGCAGATTACGCCAGTACACATGAATTAACTGAGTCTTTAGGGCCAATTCTTATATAGTATGTAATCATCATCACACACAGGGAAATTGATTTTCCTTCAAACATTTCCCATTTCTTTTTCCACACCACCAGACCAGTTTTGGCCCTTTCTCAGAGACTAAAAGTGACCTTAACTTTTGTCAGAAGGTGCCACTATAGCCCTTCCTTCCAGTGTCTCTGTCCCTACCTCCTCTGTTTTTTACCTTTACATACAAGAGAAATATTTATCTTTCTGCCTCCTCTTGCAGACTGACCGTTGGTAACACAGAGGGGTATGTGGTAAGAACTAAGTAGCTGAACGTCCCGCTCAGCTCTGTTTTGGCTCAGGGGCCCAGGGCAGGCAGGCATGCATATATCACCAGGGATCAGCTGGAAAATGTTTGTCCCACTCACCATAAGTGAGAAGACATGCTTATTCATCAGGTGGTGCTTACTGTGAGCACTGCTTACACATTGTAATTGTACAATACATGATTACACATCAATTTGTCCATAAATCCAACAATATTTACTAGATAATTATACTCTAAAATGGATCATTCAGCGAGTGCTCCTATTTTTTAGACTTTGAATACATTTTGCTGTTCACATAAGTAAAACTTTGAATGCAAGAGTTTTATTTTTGTGTTTCTTTGTTTAGGTATAACTGCTGTTACTTAACTAAAGGATGAGAATACTTCCACCAGTGTGTTTCACTGTGTGTCCAACAGGCACAAACTAAAGTGAATCATAGTGTTGAACTGCCATCTAGTGGTGAAATTACAATACAGCTGATCACAAAGGGACGTTTTAAACGGTTTAAGACATTTCTGTGGGACCTGGGGTTCCAAAGGTCAGATCCAGACTAATCTCCCTCTCATATTTTATCATACACAATTAAACACAAACAAGAGAAATCATTTAACAAAATGATGTCTTATTATACATTATATTATAATGCTCTTTTTGTTTGTCAGCCTCTAATTTATGTAATCTGTTCACAAAAAACAATTTTCATTTCTCTCTGCTTTCCCCCACTGACAGTTTCACCTCCTCACTTCTCTGTGTGAGAGACAGAAATAGACAAAAGACAGAGACAGAAACATCTAAAGACATGCCAGTATTTTCAGTCAGTATAAATGAGGCTGTAAAGACTCAACACCGCCGGAGGTCAAACCACAGCCTCAAGAAAGTTTCCATATATTTAATAGTCATACTTGTTCTCCATGAGGTCGCTGTTATTCCAGCTCTCAGATCCACCAGATCTTTCTCTCTTTTTTTCTTTCTTTTTCACTTTAATATTCCTTTTCCATCACCACTGTTCAGGTGGGGGTGTTCAGCACCGAGGCCAGTCGGACACGAGATTGGCGCCAGGTTTGATCGCCTGTTTCCGTCAGAGTATGAAATCTAAGTGTAACAAGCCCGGCGGAGCAGTAATCTTCTAAACTCACACCTGCATCCACGGCCCTCTACCCTGCCAGTGCTTCTCTGTAATGTAAATGGATGGCTGTTATTCACATTAATCACATCGTCCAGATGTGTTTTTATATGGAGCATTCTAGCATCCAGGCAGGGCTCCTTTTCTGAGGACAAGAAGCAGGTTAAGTTCAGCACAGCACACCTCCTGACAAAGCAAACCATGTAATTAGAGCAGGAATTGACATCTTTACTTAGCTGTTGTGAGATTTTCCATCTTAAGATATAAATACTGTAGACCTCTCTTTGCCAGACTAGTTGATCTCCTCCATCCCCAAGAAAGAGAAAAGGTCATGACAGCTTCTAAGAATTTAACGATGTGTTTAAGAACAATTCTGTGGAAAAGCATGAACCAAATCACCTCACTCTAGGCCCCACTTTTGTGTCGCTGCTCTTTCAAGCTCATGAAAGGAAGGGCACATGATTACCAGGCCAGGTCTGGACAGCTCATTAGAAAACACCTATGCTGATTTCATGGTGAAAATATTACTTTTTGAGCAGTTCAGTGTGTTTTTCTGCACTTTAGCTGATAATTGAGATATTTAATCTCCCTCTCTGATGTCAGGAAATCACAAGTTCATCAGCACAGATGAGACATGAAATCGTTTGACTCCAAATATTCTTAATCAGTTTTAGTTTGTGATAGCCCAGATGTGCAACTGATGACAGACAGGGAAAAGGAAACAGTCTGGACAAATGTCTGCACTGGGAAAAACAGAGTCCAACTTCTAAGTCATTTTTCTTTATTTGATATGATAGTCGTCATAGAGAAAGGAAGGAACTATTTATCCATGGTATCTCTGGCTGAGGATTTGGTCACTTGATGTCTGATCTCACTGGAGCTGAGAAGAGGATCAGCAGTCACGCCTGTTTGCTCCTCAGCATCCAGCGGGCTGATGCCTTGCAGCCAGCCCATGGCTATGACCTCATACTGCTTCGTTAGTGCCAAGGAAAATCGCCCTTGGGTGTTCCAGTGCGGCTTAGGGTGGGAATAAAGAGGGTCCATGTGGCACTTACAATTATTCACACACAACACTGAGTTGATGTATGAGCTGCAGTCACGAGTGCTTGGTCTTTCTCTCTACCTCTGTTTTGTCCCTCCTGTCATAAATTGTGAGGTCCTCCTGCACAAAACCTGCATCCTGCTCCATTCCAGATGTGTTTTTATCGGCCTCTCTGGCCACAGACAGCACTGAGATACAACAGGCCTTGTCGACCTGCAGTGGCTTATTGACTCCTCTGCTGAAGGGTGATTCTACCAGAGAAAAGAACAACTGGTGACAAGTATTTATATTAGTAGCTGTCCTTTGCGTGTACTTCTTCATTCCTTCTCCTCTGTCTATTTTTATATTTTCTTTGATTTACGCACCACAGTCTGGTCACC
>NW_026117771.1:0-19172 GCF_001640805.2 Lates calcarifer
ACCTTCAGAACCGGGACTCGCTGTGAGCAGAAGCCGAGACAGGAGGACTTTCAGACGCCCGTATCCCGGTCGGTCTCTGACCGTTTCCATACACCAGATTATTCACAACCATTCGAATTTCACAAACATTCATATTAAAGTGGCTGATTTGTCATTTTCTCCTCTCCTTTCGCTTGAGACAGCATTTGTTAATTGTGAGCTTTATCAGCGACACAAAGAAGTAAAACGCAGATGTTGACTCACTGGCCTCAGACTGCTGTCTATTTTGTTTATTCATGAAATGAAAGTTGATAAACATTAGATACTGAGCAGCGATACGTGGATTTTCGGGCTTTTTCACACACTGGTCTGAAATGCAGCCTCTAAAGAAGGTCTCTCCTTTCACATGAGACAGCAGTCGTTAATTGTGAGCTGTAATGAGAGAGCAGAAGCGGATACACGAAGACTTTCAGATACCATACTCAGTGTGAATCCACAGAAGGGGAAAAAATCTCCCTCGGCCACTTTCATACACCCAGATTGTTGATGAACATTAGAATTTGACAAACACTTTTATTAAATTGGCTGAGATTTTACTTTTCTCCTCTCCTTTCACTAGACAGCACTTTTTCATTCTGAGGCTTAATGAGCGAGCAGAAGCCGAGACAGGAAGGACCTTCAGAACCGGGACTCCGCTGTGAGCAGAAGCCGAGACAGGCGCACTGTCAGACGCGGGAATCACTGTGAGCCAGAATCCGAGACAGCAAGACTTTCAGACGCGGGACTCACTGTGAGTCCACAGACGGGAAAATGTTTCCCCTCGGTCACAGACTGTTTCCATACATCCCGACTGTACATGATCAATAGAATTGGACCAATATTCATATAAAAGTGAATGAGATTTTACTTTCTCCTCTCCTTTCACTAGACAGCACTTTTTCATTCTGAGCTTAATGAGCGAGCAGAAGCCGAGACAGGAAGGACCTTCAGAACCGGGACTCGCTGTGAGCAGAATCCGAGACAGGCGCACTGTCAGACGCTTTGGGAATCACTGTGAGCAGAAGCCGAGACAGGAGGACTTTTCAGACGCCCGTATCCCCGGTCGGTCTCTGACCGTTTCCATTCACCCAGATTATTCACAACCATTCGAATTTCACAAACATTCATATTAAAGTGGCTGAATTGTCATTTTCTCCTCTCCTTTCGCTTGAGACAGCATTTGTTAATTGTGAGCTTTATCAGCGACACAAAGAAGTAAAACGCAGATGTTGACTCACTGGCCTCAGACTGCTGTCTATTTTGTTTATTCATGAAATGAAAGTTGATAAACATTAGATACTGAGCAGCGATACGTGGATTTTCGGGCTTTTTCACACACTGGTCTGAAATGCAGCCTCTAAAGAAGGTCTCTCCTTTCACATGAGACAGCAGTCGTTAATTGTGAGCTTAATGAGAGAGCAGAAGCGGATACACGAAGACTTTCAGATACCATACTCAGTGTGAATCCACAGAAGGGGAAAAAATCTCCCTCGGCCACTTTCATTACACCCAGATTGTTGATGAACATTAGAATTTGACAAACACTTTTATTAAATTGGCTGAGATTTTACTTTCTCCTCTCCTTTCACTAGACAGCACTTTTTCATTCTGAGCTTAATGAGCGAGCAGAAGCCGAGACAGGAAGGACCTTCAGAACCGGGACTCGCTGTGAGCAGAAGCCGAGACAGGCGCACTGTCAGACGCGGGAATCACTGTGAGCAGAATCCGAGACAGCAAGACTTTCAGACGCGGGACTCACTGTGAGTCCACAGACGGGAAAATGTTTCCCCTCGGTCACAGACTGTTTCCATACATCCCGACTGTACATGATCAATAGAATTGGACCAATATTCATATAAAAGTGAATGAGATTTTACTTTCTCCTCTCCTTTCACTAGACAGCACTTTTTCATTCTGAGCTTAATGAGCGAGCAGAAGCCGAGACAGGAAGGACCTTCAGAACCGGGACTCGCTGTGAGCAGAATCCGAGACAGGCGCACTGTCAGACGCGGGAATCACTGTGAGCAGAATCCGAGACAGCAAGACTTTCAGACGCGGGACTCACTGTGAGTCCACAGACGGGAAAATGTTTCCCCTCGGTCACAGACTGTTTCCATACATCCCGACTGTACATGATCAATAGAATTGGACCAATATTCATATAAAAGTGAATGAGATTTTACTTTCTCCTCTCCTTTCACTAGACAGCACTTTTTCATTCTGAGCTTAATGAGCGAGCAGAAGCCGAGACAGGAAGTACCTTCAGAACCGGGACTCGCTGTGAGCAGAAGCCGAGACAGGAGGACTTTCAGACGCCCGTATCCCGGTCGGTCTCTGACCGTTTCCATACACCCAGATTATTCACAACCATTCGAATTTCACAAACATTCATATTAAAGTGGCTGATTTGTCATTTTCTCCTCTCCTTTCGCTTGAGACAGCATTTGTTAATTGTGAGCTTTATCAGCGACACAAAGAAGTAAAACGCAGATGTTGACTCACTGGCCTCAGACTGCTGTCTATTTTGTTTATTCATGAAATGAAAGTTGATAAACATTAGATACTGAGCAGCGATACGTGGATTTTCGGGCTTTTTCACACACTGGTCTGAAATGCAGCCTCTAAAGAAGGTCTCTCCTTTCACATGAGACAGCAGTCGTTAATTGTGAGCTTAATGAGAGAGCAGAAGCGGATACACGAAGACTTTCAGATACCATACTCAGTGTGAATCCACAGAAGGGGAAAAAATCTCCCTCGGTCCACTTTCATACACCCAGATTGTTGATGAACATTAGAATTTGACAAACACTTTTATTAAATTGGCTGAGATTTTACTTTCTCCTCTCCTTTCACTAGACAGCACTTTTTCATTCTGAGCTTAATGAGCGAGCAGAAGCCGAGACAGGAAGGACCTTCAGAACCGGGACTCGCTGTGAGCAGAAGCCGAGACAGGCGCACTGTCAGACGCGGGAATCACTGTGAGCAGAATCCGAGACAGCAAGACTTTCAGACGCGGGACTCACTGTGAGTCCACAGACGGGAAAATGTTTCCCCTCGGTCACAGACTGTTTCCATACATCCCGACTGTACATGATCAATAGAATTGGACCAATATTCATATAAAAGTGAATGAGATTTTACTTTCTCCTCTCCTTTCACTAGACAGCACTTTTTCATTCTGAGCTTAATGAGCGAGCAGAAGCCGAGACAGGAAGGACCTTCAGAACCGGGACTCGCTGTGAGCAGAATCCGAGACAGGCGCACTGTCAGACGCGGGAATCACTGTGAGCAGAATCCGAGACAGCAAGACTTTCAGACGCGGGACTCACTGTGAGTCCACAGACGGGAAAATGTTTCCCCTCGGTCACAGACTGTTTCCATACATCCCGACTGTACATGATCAATAGAATTGGACCAATATTCATATAAAAGTGAATGAGATTTTACTTTCTCCTCTCCTTTCACTAGACAGCACTTTTTCATTCTGAGCTTAATGAGCGAGCAGAAGCCGAGACAGGAAGTACCTTCAGAACCGGGACTCGCTGTGAGCAGAAGCCGAGACAGGAGGACTTTCAGACGCCCGTATCCCGGTCGGTCTCTGACCGTTTCCATACACCCAGATTATTCACAACCATTCGAATTTCACAAACATTCATATTAAAGTGGCTGATTTGTCATTTTCTCCTCTCCTTTCGCTTGAGACAGCATTTGTTAATTGTGAGCTTTATCAGCGACACAAAGAAGTAAAACGCAGATGTTGACTCACTGGCCTCAGACTGCTGTCTATTTTGTTTATTCATGAAATGAAAGTTGATAAACATTAGATACTGAGCAGCGATACGTGGATTTTCGGGCTTTTTCACACACTGGTCTGAAATGCAGCCTCTAAAGAAGGTCTCTCCTTTCACATGAGACAGCAGTCGTTAATTGTGAGCTTAATGAGAGAGCAGAAGCGGATACACGAAGACTTTCAGATACCATACTCAGTGTGAATCCACAGAAGGGGAAAAAATCTCCCTCGGCCACTTTCATACACCCAGATTGTTGATGAACATTAGAATTTGACAAACACTTTTATTAAATTGGCTGAGATTTTACTTTCTCCTCTCCTTTCACTAGACAGCACTTTTTCATTCTGAGCTTAATGAGCGAGCAGAAGCCGAGACAGGAAGGACCTTCAGAACCGGGACTCGCTGTGAGCAGAAGCCGAGACAGGCGCACTGTCAGACGCGGGAATCACTGTGAGCAGAATCCGAGACAGCAAGACTTTCAGACGCGGGACTCACTGTGAGTCCACAGACGGGAAAATGTTTCCCCTCGGTCACAGACTGTTTCCATACATCCCGACTGTACATGATCAATAGAATTGGACCAATATTCATATAAAAGTGAATGAGATTTTACTTTCTCCTCTCCTTTCACTAGACAGCACTTTTTCATTCTGAGCTTAATGAGCGAGCAGAAGCCGAGACAGGAAGGACCTTCAGAACCGGGACTCGCTGTGAGCAGAATCCGAGACAGGCGCACTGTCAGACGCGGGAATCACTGTGAGCAGAATCCGAGACAGCAAGACTTTCAGACGCGGGACTCACTGTGAGTCCACAGACGGGAAAATGTTTCCCCTCGGTCACAGACTGTTTCCATACATCCCGACTGTACATGATCAATAGAATTGGACCAATATTCATATAAAAGTGAATGAGATTTTACTTTCTCCTCTCCTTTCACTAGACAGCACTTTTTCATTCTGAGCTTAATGAGCGAGCAGAAGCCGAGACAGGAAGTACCTTCAGAACCGGGACTCGCTGTGAGCAGAAGCCGAGACAGGAGGACTTTCAGACGCCCGTATCCCGGTCGGTCTCTGACCGTTTCCATACACCCAGATTATTCACAACCATTCGAATTTCACAAACATTCATATTAAAGTGGCTGATTTGTCATTTTCTCCTCTCCTTTCGCTTGAGACAGCATTTGTTAATTGTGAGCTTTATCAGCGACACAAAGAAGTAAAACGCAGATGTTGACTCACTGGCCTCAGACTGCTGTCTATTTTGTTTATTCATGAAATGAAAGTTGATAAACATTAGATACTGAGCAGCGATACGTGGATTTTCGGGCTTTTTCACACACTGGTCTGAAATGCAGCCTCTAAAGAAGGTCTCTCCTTTCACATGAGACAGCAGTCGTTAATTGTGAGCTTAATGAGAGAGCAGAAGCGGATACACGAAGACTTTCAGATACCATACTCAGTGTGAATCCACAGAAGGGGAAAAAATCTCCCTCGGCCACTTTCATACACCCAGATTGTTGATGAACATTAGAATTTGACAAACACTTTTATTAAATTGGCTGAGATTTTACTTTCTCCTCTCCTTTCACTAGACAGCACTTTTTCATTCTGAGCTTAATGAGCGAGCAGAAGCCGAGACAGGAAGGACCTTCAGAACCGGGACTCGCTGTGAGCAGAAGCCGAGACAGGCGCACTGTCAGACGCGGGAATCACTGTGAGCAGAATCCGAGACAGCAAGACTTTCAGACGCGGGACTCACTGTGAGTCCACAGACGGGAAAATGTTTCCCCTCGGTCACAGACTGTTTCCATACATCCCGACTGTACATGATCAATAGAATTGGACCAATATTCATATAAAAGTGAATGAGATTTTACTTTCTCCTCTCCTTTCACTAGACAGCACTTTTTCATTCTGAGCTTAATGAGCGAGCAGAAGCCGAGACAGGAAGGACCTTCAGAACCGGGACTCGCTGTGAGCAGAATCCGAGACAGGCGCACTGTCAGACGCGGGAATCACTGTGAGCAGAATCCGAGACAGCAAGACTTTCAGACGCGGGACTCACTGTGAGTCCACAGACGGGAAAATGTTTCCCCTCGGTCACAGACTGTTTCCATACATCCCGACTGTACATGATCAATAGAATTGGACCAATATTCATATAAAAGTGAATGAGATTTTACTTTCTCCTCTCCTTTCACTAGACAGCACTTTTTCATTCTGAGCTTAATGAGCGAGCAGAAGCCGAGACAGGAAGGACCTTCAGAACCGGGACTCGCTGTGAGCAGAAGCCGAGACAGGAGGACTTTCAGACGCCCGTATCCCGGTCGGTCTCTGACCGTTTCCATACACCCAGATTATTCACAACCATTCGAATTTCACAAACATTCATATTAAAGTGGCTGATTTGTCATTTTCTCCTCTCCTTTCGCTTGAGACAGCATTTGTTAATTGTGAGCTTTATCAGCGACACAAAGAAGTAAAACGCAGATGTTGACTCACTGGCCTCAGACTGCTGTCTATTTTGTTTATTCATGAAATGAAAGTTGATAAACATTAGATACTGAGCAGCGATACGTGGATTTTCGGGCTTTTTCACACACTGGTCTGAAATGCAGCCTCTAAAGAAGGTCTCTCCTTTCACATGAGACAGCAGTCGTTAATTGTGAGCTTAATGAGAGAGCAGAAGCGGATACACGAAGACTTTCAGATACCTATACTCAGTGTGAATCCACAGAAGGGAAAAAATCTCCCTCGGCCACTTTCATACACCCAGATTGTTGATGAACATTAGAATTTGACAAACACTTTTATTAAATTGGCTGAGATTTTACTTTCTCCTCTCCTTTCACTAGACAGCACTTTTTCATTCTGAGCTTAATGAGCGAGCAGAAGCCGAGACAGGAAGGACCTTCAGAACCGGGACTCGCTGTGAGCAGAAGCCGAGACAGGCGCACTGTCAGACGCGGGAATCACTGTGAGCAGAATCCGAGACAGCAAGACTTTCAGACGCGGGACTCACTGTGAGTCCACAGACGGGAAAAATGTTTCCCCTCGGTCACAGACTGTTTCCATACATCCCGACTGTACATAGATCAATAGAATTGGACCAATATTCATATAAACGTGAATGAGATTTTACTTTCTCCTCTCCTTTCACTAGACAGCACTTTTTCATTCTGAGCTTAATGAGCGAGCAGAAGCCGAGACAGGAAGGACCTTTCAGAACCGGGAATCACTGTGAGCAGAATCCGAGACAGGAGGACCTTCAGACGCGGGACTCACTGTGAGTCCACAGACGGGAAAATATTTCCCCTCGGTCACAGACTGTTTCCATACATCCCGACATTACATGATCAATAGAATTGGACCAATATTCATATAAAAGTGAATGAGATTTTACTTTCTCCTCTCCTTTCACTAGACAGCACTTTTTCATTCTGAGCTTAATGAGCGAGCGGAATCCGAGACAGGAAGGACCTTCAGAACCGGGACTCGCTGTGAGCAGAAGCCGAGACAGGCGCACTGTCAGACGCGGGAATCACTGTGAGCAGAAGCCGAGACAGCAAGACTTTCAGACGCGGGACTCACTGTGAGTCCACAGACGGGAAAATGTTTCCCCTCGGTCACAGACTGTTTCCATACATCCCGACTGTACATGATCAATAGAATTGGACCAATATTCATATAAAAGTGAATGAGATTTTACTTTCTCCTCTCCTTTCACTAGACAGCACTTTTTCATTCTGAGCTTAATGAGCGAGCAGAATCCGAGACAGGAAGGACCTTCAGAACCGGGACTCGCTGTGAGCAGAAGCCGAGACAGGCGCACTGTCAGACGCGGGAATCACTGTGAGCAGAATCCGAGACAGCAAGACTTTCAGACGCGGGACTCACTGTGAGTCCACAGACGGGAAAATGTTTCCCCTCGGTCACAGACTGTTTCCATACATCCCGACTGTACATGATCAATAGAATTGGACCAATATTCATATAAAAGTGAATGAGATTTTACTTTCTCCTCTCCTTTCACTAGACAGCACTTTTTCATTCTGAGCTTAATGAGCGAGCAGAAGCCGAGACAGGAAGGACCTTCAGAACCGGGACTCGCTGTGAGCAGAAGCCGAGACAGGCGCACTGTCAGACGCGGGAATCACTGTGAGCAGAATCCGAGACAGCAAGACTTTCAGACGCGGGACTCACTGTGAGTCCACAGACGGGAAAATGTTTCCCCTCGGTCACAGACTGTTTCCATACATCCCGACATGTACATGATCAATAGAATTGGACCAATATTCATATAAAAGTGAATGAGATTTTACTTTCTCCTCTCCTTTCACTAGACAGCACTTTTTCATTCTGAGCTTAATGAGCGAGCAGAAGCCGAGACAGGAAGGACCTTCAGAACCGGGACTCGCTGTGAGCAGAAGCCGAGACAGGAGGACTTTCAGACGCCCGTTTCCCGGTCGGTCTCTGACCGTTTCCATACACCCAGATTATTCACAACCATTCGAATTTCACAAACATTCATATTAAAGTGGCTGAATTGTCATTTTCTCCTCTCCTTTCGCTTGAGACAGCATTTGTTAATTGTGAGCTTTATCAGCGACACAAAGAAGTAAAACGCAGATGTTGACTCACTGGCCTCAGACTGCTGTCTATTTTGTTTATTCATGAAATGAAAGTTGAATAAACATTAGATACTGAGCAGCGATACGTGGATTTTCGGGCTTTTTCACACACTGGTCTGAAATGCAGCCTCTAAAGAAGGTCTCTCCTTTCACATGAGACAGCAGTCGTTAATTGTGAGCTTAATGAGAGAGCAGAAGCGGATACACGAAGACTTTCAGATAGCTATACTCAGTGTGAATCCACAGAAGGGAAAAAAATCTCCCTCGGCCACTTTCATACACCCAGATTGTTGATGAACATTAGAATTTGACAAACACTTTTATTAAATTGGCTGAGATTTTACTTTCTCCTCTCCTTTCACTAGACAGCACTTTTTCATTCTGAGCTTAATGAGCGAGCAGAAGCCGAGACAGGAAGGACCTTCAGAACCGGGACTCGCTGTGAGCAGAAGCCGAGACAGGCGCACTGTCAGACGCGGGAATCACTGTGAGCAGAATCCGAGAGAGGAGGACCTTCAGAAGCGGGACTCACTGTGAGTGGACAGAAGGGAAAAAGATCCCCCTCGGTGGCTCACAGTTTCCATACATCCCGACTGTACATGAACAATAGAATTGGACCAGTATTCATATAAACGTGAATGAGATTTTACTTTCTCCTCTCCTTTCACTAGACAGCAGTTTTTCATTCTAAGCTTAGTGAGCGAGCAGAAGCCGAGACAGCAGGACCTTCAGACGCGGGAATCACTGTGAGCAGAATCCGAGACAGGAGGACCTTCAGACGCGGGACTCACTGTGAGTCCACAGACGGGAAAATGTTTCCCCTCGGTCACAGACTGTTTCCATACATCCCGACATTACATGATCAATAGAATTGGACCAATATTCATATAAAAGTGAATGAGATTTTACTTTCTCCTCTCCTTTCACTAGACAGCACTTTTTCATTCTGAGCTTAATGAGCGAGCGGAATCCGAGACAGGAAGGACCTTCAGAACCGGGACTCGCTGTGAGCAGAAGCCGAGACAGGCGCACTGTCAGACGCGGGAATCACTGTGAGCAGAAGCCGAGACAGCAAGACTTTCAGACGCGGGACTCACTGTGAGTCCACAGACGGGAAAATGTTTCCCCTCGGTCACAGACTGTTTCCATACATCCCGACTGTACATGATCAATAGAATTGGACCAATATTCATATAAAAGTGAATGAGATTTTACTTTCTCCTCTCCTTTCACTAGACAGCACTTTTTCATTCTGAGCTTAATGAGCGAGCAGAAGCCGAGACAGGAAGGACCTTCAGAACCGGGACTCGCTGTGAGCAGAAGCCGAGACAGGAGGACTTTCAGACGCCCGTATCCCGGTCGGTCTCTGACCGTTTCCATACACCCAGATTATTCACAACCATTCGAATTTCACAAACATTCATATTAAAGTGGCTGATTTGTCATTTTCTCCTCTCCGTTCGCTTGAGACAGCATTTGTTAATTGTGAGCTTTATCAGCGACACAAAGAAGTAAAACGCAGATGTTGACTCACTGGCCTCAGACTGCTGTCTATTTTGTTTATTCATGAAATGAAAGTTGATAAACATTAGATACTGAGCAGCGATACGTGGATTTTCGGGCTTTTTCACACACTGGTCTGAAATGCAGCCTCTAAAGAAGGTCTCTCCTTTCACATGAGACAGCAGTCGTTAATTGTGAGCTTAATGAGAGAGCAGAAGCGGATACACGAAGACTTTCAGATACCATACTCAGTGTGAATCCACAGAAGGGGAAAAAATCTCCCTCGGCCACTTTCATACACCCAGATTGTTGATGAACATTAGAATTTGACAAACACTTTTATTAAATTGGCTGAGATTTTACTTTCTCCTCTCCTTTCACTAGACAGCACTTTTTCATTCTGAGCTTAATGAGCGAGCAGAAGCCGAGACAGGAAGGACCTTCAGAACCGGGACTCGCTGTGAGCAGAAGCCGAGACAGGCGCACTGTCAGACGCGGGAATCACTGTGAGCAGAATCCGAGACAGCAAGACTTTCAGACGCGGGACTCACTGTGAGTCCACAGACGGGAAAATGTTTCCCCTCGGTCACAGACTGTTTCCATACATCCCGACTGTACATGATCAATAGAATTGGACCAATATTCATATAAAAGTGAATGAGATTTTACTTTCTCCTCTCCTTTCACTAGACAGCACTTTTTCATTCTGAGCTTAATGAGCGAGCAGAAGCCGAGACAGGAAGGACCTTCAGAACCGGGACTCGCTGTGAGCAGAAGCCGAGACAGGCGCACTGTCAGACGCGGGAATCACTGTGAGCAGAATCCGAGACAGCAAGACTTTCAGACGCGGGACTCACTGTGAGTCCACAGACGGGAAAATGTTTCCCCTCGGTCACAGACTGTTTCCATACATCCCGACTGTACATGATCAATAGAATTGGACCAATATTCATATAAAAGTGAATGAGATTTTACTTTCTCCTCTCCTTTCACTAGACAGCACTTTTTCATTCTGAGCTTAATGAGCGAGCAGAAGCCGAGACAGGAAGGACCTTCAGAACCGGGACTCGCTGTGAGCAGAAGCCGAGACAGGCGCACTGTCAGACGCGGGAATCACTGTGAGCAGAATCCGAGACAGGAGGACCTTCAGAAGCGGGACTCACTGTGAGTGGACAGAAGGGAAAAAGATCCCCCTCGGTGGCTCACAGTTTCCATACATCCCGACATTACATGAACAATAGAATTGGACCAGTATTCATATAAACGTGAATGAGATTTTACTTTCTCCTCTCCTTTCACTAGACAGCAGTTTTTCATTCTAAGCTTAGTGAGCGAGCAGAAGCCGAGACAGCAGGACCTTCAGACGCGGGACTCACTGTGAGTGGACAGAAGGGAAAAAGATCCCCCTCGGTGGCTCACAGTTTCCATACATCCCGACTGTACATGAACAATAGAATTGGACCAGTATTCATATAAACGTGAATGAGATTTTACTTTCTCCTCTCCTTTCACTAGACAGCAGTTTTTCATTCTAAGCTTAGTGAGCGAGCAGAAGCCGAGACAGCAGGACCTTCAGACGCGGGAATCACTGTGAGCAGAATCCGAGACAGGAGGACCTTCAGACGCGGGACTCACTGTGAGTCCACAGACGGGAAAATGTTTCCCCTCGGTCACAGACTGTTTCCATACATCCCGACATTACATGATCAATAGAATTGGACCAATATTCATATAAAAGTGAATGAGATTTTACTTTCTCCTCTCCTTTCACTAGACAGCACTTTTTCATTCTGAGCTTAATGAGCGAGCGGAATCCGAGACAGGAAGGACCTTCAGAACCGGGACTCGCTGTGAGCAGAAGCCGAGACAGGCGCACTGTCAGACGCGGGAATCACTGTGAGCAGAAGCCGAGACAGCAAGACTTTCAGACGCGGGACTCACTGTGAGTCCACAGACGGGAAAATGTTTCCCCTCGGTCACAGACTGTTTCCATACATCCCGACTGTACATGATCAATAGAATTGGACCAATATTCATATAAAAGTGAATGAGATTTTACTTTCTCCTCTCCTTTCACTAGACAGCACTTTTTCATTCTGAGCTTAATGAGCGAGCAGAAGCCGAGACAGGAAGGACCTTCAGAACCGGGACTCGCTGTGAGCAGAAGCCGAGACAGGCGCACTGTCAGACGCGGGAATCACTGTGAGCAGAATCCGAGACAGCAAGACTTTCAGACGCGGGACTCACTGTGAGTCCACAGACGGGAAAATGTTTCCCCTCGGTCACAGACTGTTTCCATACATCCCGACTGTACATGATCAATAGAATTGGACCAATATTCATATAAAAGTGAATGAGATTTTACTTTCTCCTCTCCTTTCACTAGACAGCACTTTTTCATTCTGAGCTTAATGAGCGAGCAGAAGCCGAGACAGGAAGGACCTTCAGAACCGGGACTCGCTGTGAGCAGAAGCCGAGACAGGCGCACTGTCAGACGCGGGAATCACTGTGAGCAGAATCCGAGACAGGAGGACCTTCAGAAGCGGGACTCACTGTGAGTGGACAGAAGGGAAAAAGATCCCCCTCGGTGGCTCACAGTTTCCATACATCCCGACATTACATGAACAATAGAATTGGACCAGTATTCATATAAACGTGAATGAGATTTTACTTTCTCCTCTCCTTTCACTAGACAGCAGTTTTTCATTCTAAGCTTAGTGAGCGAGCAGAAGCCGAGACAGCAGGACCTTCAGACGCGGGACTCACTGTGAGTGGACAGAAGGGAAAAAGATCCCCCTCGGTGGGCTCACAGTTTCCATACATCCCGACTGTACATGAACAATAGAATTGGACCAGTATTCATATAAAACGTGAATGAGATTTTACTTTCTCCTCTCCTTTCACTAGACAGCAGTTTTTCATTCTAAGCTTAGTGAGCGAGCAGAAGCCGAGACAGCAGGACCTTCAGACGCGGGAATCACTGTGAGCAGAATCCGAGACAGGAGGACCTTCAGACGCGGGACTCACTGTGAGTCCACAGACGGGAAAATGTTTCCCCTCGGTCACAGACTGTTTCCATACATCCCGACATTACATGATCAATAGAATTGGACCAATATTCATATAAAAGTGAATGAGATTTTACTTTCTCCTCTCCTTTCACTAGACAGCACTTTTTCATTCTGAGCTTAATGAGCGAGCGGAATCCGAGACAGGAAGGACCTTCAGAACCGGGACTCGCTGTGAGCAGAAGCCGAGACAGGCGCACTGTCAGACGCGGGAATCACTGTGAGCAGAAGCCGAGACAGCAAGACTTTCAGACGCGGGACTCACTGTGAGTCCACAGACGGGAAAATGTTTCCCCTCGGTCACAGACTGTTTCCATACATCCCGACTGTACATGATCAATAGAATTGGACCAATATTCATATAAAAGTGAATGAGATTTTACTTTCTCCTCTCCTTTCACTAGACAGCACTTTTTCATTCTGAGCTTAATGAGCGAGCAGAAGCCGAGACAGGAAGGACCTTCAGAACCGGGACTCGCTGTGAGCAGAAGCCGAGACAGGAGGACTTTCAGACGCCCGTTTCCCGGTCGGTCTCTGACCGTTTCCATACACCCAGATTATTCACAACCATTCGAATTTCACAAACATTCATATTAAAGTGGCTGAATTGTCATTTTCTCCTCTCCTTTCGCTTGAGACAGCATTTGTTAATTGTGAGCTTTATCAGCGACACAAAGAAGTAAAACGCAGATGTTGACTCACTGGCCTCAGACTGCTGTCTATTTTGTTTATTCATGAAATGAAAGTTGATAAACATTAGATACTGAGCAGCGATACGTGGATTTTCGGGCTTTTTCACACACTGGTCTGAAATGCAGCCTCTAAAAGAAGGTCTCTCCTTTCACATGAGACAGCAGTCGTTAATTGTGAGCTTAATGAGAGAGCAGAAGCGGATACACGAAGACTTTCAGATACTATACTCAGTGTGAATCCACAGAAGGGAAAAAAATCTCCCTCGGCCACTTTCATACACCCAGATTGTTGATGAACATTAGGATTTGACAAACACTTTTATTAAATTGGCTGAGATTTTACTTTCTCCTCTCCTTTCACTAGACAGCACTTTTTCATTCTGAGCTTAATGAGCGAACAGAAGCCGAGACAGGAAGGACCTTCAGAACCGGGACTCGCTGTGAGCAGAAGCCGAGACAGGCGCACTGTCAGACGCGGGAATCACTGTGAGCAGAATCCGAGACAGCAAGACTTTCAGACGCGGGACTCACTGTGAGTCCACAGACGGGAAAAATGTTTCCCCTCGGTCACAGACTGTTTCCATACATCCCGACTGTACATGATCAATAGAATTGGACCAATATTCATATAAAAGTGAATGAGATTTTACTTTCTCCTCTCCTTTCACTAGACAGCACTTTTTCATTCTGAGCTTAATGAAGCGAGCAGAAGCCGAGACAGGAAGGACCTTCAGAACCGGGACTCGCTGTGAGCAGAAGCCGAGACAGGCGCACTGTCAGACGCGGGAATCACTGTGAGCAGAATCGAGACAGCAAGACTTTCAGACGCGGGACTCACTGTGAGTCCACAGACGGGAAAATGTTTCCCCTCGGTCACAGACTGTTTCCATACATCCCGACTGTACATGATCAATAGAATTGGACCAATATTCATATAAAAGTGAATGAGATTTTACTTTCTCCCTCTCCTTTCACTAGACAGCACTTTTTCATTCTGAGCTTAATGAGCGAGCAGAAGCCGAGACAGGAAGGACCTTCAGAACCGGGACTCGCTGTGAAGTGATGACAGGCGCACTGTCAGACGGGAATCACTGTGAGCAGAAGCCGAGACAGCAAGACTTTCAGACGCGGACTCACTGTGAGTCCACAGACGGGAAAATGTTTCCCTCGGTCACAGACTGTTTCCATACATCCCGACTGTACATGATCAATAGAATTGGACCAATATTCATATAAAAGTGAATGAGATTTTACTTTCTCCTCTCCTTTCACTAGACAGCACTTTTTCATTCTGAGCTTAATGAGCGAGCAGAAGCCGAGACAGGAAGGACCTTCAGAACCGGGACTCGCTGTGAGCAGAAGCCGAGACAGGCGCACTGTCAGAGGGGAATCACTGTGAGCAGAATCCGAGACAGCAAGACTTTCAGACGCGGGACTCACTGTGAGTCCACAGACGGGAAAATGTTTCCCCTCGGTCACAGACTGTTTCCATACATCCCGACTGTACATGATCAATAGAATTGGACCAATATTCATATAAAAGTGAATGAGATTTTACTTTCTCCTCTCCTTTCACTAGACAGCACTTTTTCATTCTGAGCTTAATGAGCGAGCAGAAGCCGAGACAGGAAGGAAGGATTTGGACTCGCTGTGAGCAGAAGCCGAGACAGGCGCACTGTCAGACGCGGAATCACTGTGAGCAGAATCCGAGACAGGAGGACTTCAGAAGCGGGACTCACTGTGAGTGGACAGAAGGGAAAAAGATCCCCTCGGTGGCTCACAGTTTCCATACATCCCGACTGTACATGAACAATAGAATTGGACCAATATTCATATAAACGTGAATGAGATTTTACTTTCTCCTCTCCTTTCACTAGACAGCACTTTTTCATTCTGAGCTTAATGAGCGAGCAGAAGCCGAGACAGAAGACCTTCAGAACCGGGAATCACTGTGAGCAGAATCCGAGACAGGAGGACCTTCAGACGCGGGACTCACTGTGAGTCCACAGACGGGAAAATATTTCCCCTCGGTCACAGACTGTTTCCATACATCCCGACTTACATGATCAATAGAATTGGACCAATATTCATATAAAAGTGAATGAGATTTTACTTTCTCCTCTCCTTTCACTAGACAGCACTTTTTCATTCTGAGCTTAATGAGCGAGCAGAAGCCGAGACAGGAAGGACCTTCAGAACCGGGACTCGCTGTGAGCAGAAGCCGAGACAGGCGCACTGTCAGACGCGGGAATCACTGTGAGCAGAAGCCGAGACAGCAAGACTTTCAGACGCGGGACTCACTGTGAGTCCACAGACGGGAAAATGTTTCCCCTCGGTCACAGACTGTTTCCATACATCCCGACTGTACATGATCAATAGAATTGGACCAATATTCATATAAAAGTGAATGAGATTTTACTTTCTCCTCTCCTTTCACTAGACAGCAGTTTTTCATTCTGAGCTTAATGAGCGAGCAGAAGCCGAGACAGGAAGGACCTTCAGAACCGGGACTCGCTGTGAGCAGAAGCCGAGACAGGAGGACCTTCAGACGCCCTCCCGGTCGGTCTCTGACCGTTTCCATACACCCAGATTATTCACAACCATTCGAATTTCACAAACATTCATATTAAAGTGGCTGAATTGTCATTTTCTCCTCTCCGTTCGCTTGAGACAGCATTTGTTAATTGTGAGCTTTATCAGCGACACAAAGAAGTAAAACGCAGATGTTGACTCACTGGCCTCAGACTGCTGTCTATTTTGTTTATTCATGAAATGAAAGTTGATAAACATTAGATACTGAGCAGCGATACGTGGATTTTCGGGCTTTTTCACACACTGGTCTGAAATGCAGCCTCTAAAGAAGGTCTCTCCTTTCACATGAGACAGCAGTCGTTAATTGTGAGCTTAATGAGAGAGCAGAAGCGGATACACGAAGACTTTCAGATACCATACTCAGTGTGAATCCACAGAAGGGAAAAAATCTCCCTCGGCCACTTTCATACACCCAGATTGTTGATGAACATTAGAATTTGACAAACACTTTTATTAAATTGGCTGAGATTTTACTTTCTCCTCTCCTTTCACTAGACAGCACTTTTTCATTCTGAGCTTAATGAGCGAGCAGAAGCCGAGACAGGAAGGACCTTCAGAACCGGGACTCGCTGTGAGCAAGCCGAGACAGGCGCACTGTCAGACGCGGGAATCACTGTGAGCAGAATCCGAGACAGCAAGACTTTCAGACGCGGGACTCACTGTGAGTCCACAGACGGGAAAATGTTTCCCCTCGGTCACAGACTGTTTCCATACATCCCGACTGTACATGATCAATAAAATTGGACCAATATTCATATAAAAGTGAATGAGATTTTACTTTCTCCTCTCCTTTCACTAGACAGCACTTTTTCATTCTGAGCTTAATGAGCGAGCAGAAGCCGAGACAGGAAGGACCTTCAGAACCGGGACTCGCTGTGAGCAGAAGCCGAGACACTGTCAGACGCGGGACTCGCTGTCAGGCGCACTGTCAGACGCGGGAATCACTGTGAGCAGAAGCCGAGACAGCAAGACTTTCAGACGCGGGACTCACTGTGAGTCCACAGACGGGAAAATGTTTCCCCTCGGTCACAGACTGTTTCCATACATCCCGACTGTACATGATCAATAGAATTGGACCAATATTCATATAAAAGTGAATGAGATTTTACTTTCTCCTCTCCTTTCACTAGACAGCACTTTTTCATTCTGAGCTTAATGAGCGAGCAGAAGCCGAGACAGGAAGGACCTTCAGAACCGGGACTCGCTGTGAGCAGAAGCCGAGACAGGAGGACTTTCAGACGCCCGTTCCCGGTCGGTCTCTGACCGTTTCCATACACCCAGATTATTCACAACCATTCGAATTTCACAAACATTCATATTAAAGTGGCTGAATTGTCATTTTCTCCTCTCCTTTCGCTTGAGACAGCATTTGTTAATTGTGAGCTTTATCAGCGACACAAAGAAGTAAAACGCAGGATGTTGACTCACTGGCCTCAGACTGCTGTCTATTTTGTTTATTCATGGAAATGAAAGTTGATAAACATTAGATACTGAGCAGCGATACGTGGATTTTCGGGCTTTTTCACACACTGGTCTGAAATGCAGCCTCTAAAGAAGGTCTCTCCTTTTCACATGAGACAGCAGTCGTTAATTGTGAGCTTAATGAGAGAGCAGAAGCGGATACACGAAGACTTTCAGATACCATACTCAGTGTGAATCCACAGAAGGGGAAAAAATCTCCCTCGGCCACTTTCATACACCCAGATTGTTGATGAACATTAGAATTTGACAAACACTTTTATTAAATTGGCTGAGATTTTACTTTCTCCTCTCCTTTCACTAGACAGCACTTTTTCATTCTGAGCTTAATGAGCGAGCAGAAGCCGAGACAGGAAGGACCTTCAGAACCGGGACTCGCTGTGAGCAGAAGCCGAGACAGGCGCACTGTCAGACGCGGGAATCACTGTGAGCAGAATCCGAGACAGCAAGACTTTCAGACGCGGGACTCACTGTGAGTCCACAGACGGGAAAATGTTTCCCCTCGGTCAGAGACTGTTTCCATACATCCCGACTGTACATGATCAATAAAATTGGACCAATATTCATATAAAAGTGAATGAGATTTTACTTTCTCCTCTCCTTTCACTAGACAGCACTTTTTCATTCTGAGCTTAATGAGCGAGCAGAAGCCGAGACAGGAAGGACCTTCAGAACCGGGACTCGCTGTGAGCAGAAGCCGAGACAGGAGGACTTCAGACGCCCGTATCCCGGTCGGTCTCTGACCGTTTCCATACACCCAGATTATTCACAACCATTCGAATTTCACAAACATTCATATTAAAGTGGTTGATTTGTCATTTTTTCCTCTCCTTTCGCTTGAGACAGCATTTGTTAATTGTGAGCTTTATCAGCGACACAAAGAAGTAAAACGCAGATGTTGACTCACTGGCCTCAGACTGCTGTCTATTTTGTTTATTCATGAAATGAAAGTTGATAAACATTAGATACTGAGCAGCGATACGTGGATTTTCGGGCTTTTTCACACACTGGTCTGAAATGCAGCCTCTAAAGAAGGTCTCTCCTTTCACATGAGACAGCAGTCGTTAATTGTGAGCTTAATGAGAGAGCAGAAGCGGATACATGAAGACTTTCAGATACCATACTCAGTGTGAATCCACAGAAGGGGAAAAATCTCCCTCGGCCACTTTCATACACCCAGATTGTTGATGAACATTAGAATTTGACAAACACTTTTATTAAATTGGCTGAGATTTACTTTCTCCTCTCCTTTCACTAGACAGCACTTTTCATTCTGAGCTTAATGAGCGAGCAGAAGCCGAGACAGGAAGGACCTTCAGAACCGGGACTCGCTGTGAGCAGAAGCCGAGACAGGCGCACTGTCAGACGCGGGAATCACTGTGAGCAGAATCCGAGACAG
>NW_026117772.1:0-10313 GCF_001640805.2 Lates calcarifer
CACTGTCAGACGCGGGAATCACTGTGAGCAGAAGCCGAGACAGCAAAGGACTTTCAGACGCGGGACTCCACTGTGAGTCCACAGACGGGGAAAATGTCTTCCCCTCCGGTCACAGACTGTTTCCATACATCCCGACTGTACATGATCAATAGAATTGGACCAATATTCATATAAAAGTGAATGAGATTTTACTTTCTCCTCTCCTTTCACTAGACAGCACTTTTTCATTCTGAGCTTAATGAGCGAGCAGAAGCCGAGACAGGAAGGACCTTCAGAACCGGGACTCGCTGTGAGCAGAAGCCAAGACAGGAGGACTTTCAGACGCCCGTTTCCCGGTCGGTCTCTGACCGTTTCCATACACCCAGATTATTCACAACCATTCGAATTTCACAAACATTCATATTAAAGTGGCTGAATTGTCATTTTCTCCTCTCCGTTCGCTTGAGACAGCATTTGTTAATTGTGAGCTTTATCAGCGACACAAAGAAGTAAAACGCAGATGTTGACTCACTGGCCTCAGACTGCTGTCTATTTTGTTTATTCATGAAATGAAAGTTGATAAACATTAGATACTGAGCAGCGATACGTGGATTTTCGGGCTTTTTCACACACTGGTCTGAAATGCAGCCTCTAAAGAAGGTCTCTCCTTTCACATGAGACAGCAGTCGTTAATTGTGAGCTTAATGAGAGAGCAGAAGCGGATACACGAAGACTTTCAGATACCATACTCAGTGTGAATCCACAGAAGGGGAAAAAATCTCCCTCGGCCACTTTCATACACCCAGATTGTTGATGAACATTAGAATTTGACAAACACTTTTATTAAATTGGCTGAGATTTTACTTTCTCCTCTCCTTTCACTAGACAGCACTTTTTCATTCTGAGCTTAATGAGCGAGCAGAAGCCGAGACAGGAAGGACCTTCAGAACCGGGACTCGCTGTGAGCAGAAGCCGAGACAGGCGCACTGTCAGACGCGGGAATCACTGTGAGCAGAATCCGAGACAGCAAGACTTTCAGACGCGGGACTCACTGTGAGTCCACAGACGGGAAAATGTTTCCCCTCGGTCACAGACTGTTTCCATACATCCCGACTGTACATGATCAATAAAATTGGACCAATATCCATATAAAAGTGAATGAGATTTTACTTTCTCCTCTCCTTTCACTAGACAGCACTTTTTCATTCTGAGCTTAATGAGCGAGCAGAAGCCGAGACAGGAAGGACCTTCAGAACCGGGACTCGCTGTGAGCAGAAGCCGAGACAGGAGGACCTTCAGACGCCCGTATCCCGGTCGGTCTCTGACCGTTTCCATACACCCAGATTATTCACAACCATTCGAATTTCACAAACATGCATATTAAAGTGGCTGATTTGTCATTTTTTCCTCTCCTTTCGCTTGAGACAGCATTTGTTAATTGTGAGCTTTATCAGCGACACAAAGAAGTAAAACGCAGATGTTGACTCACTGGCCTCAGACTGCTGTCTATTTTGTTTATTCATGAAATGAAAGTTGATAAACATTAGATACTGAGCAGCGATACGTGGATTTTCGGGCTTTTTCACACACTGGTCTGAAATGCAGCCTCTAAAGAAGGTCTCTCCTTTCACATGAGACAGCAGTCGTTAATTGTGAGCTTAATGAGAGAGCAGAAGCGGATACATGAAGACTTTCAGATACCATACTCAGTGTGAATCCACAGAAGGGGAAAAAATCTCCCTCGGCCACTTTCATACACCCAGATTGTTGATGAACATTAGAATTTGACAAACACTTTTATTAAATTGGCTGAGATTTTACTTTCTCCTCTCCTTTCACTAGACAGCACTTTTTCATTCTGAGCTTAATGAGCGAGCAGAAGCCGAGACAGGAAGAACCTTCAGAACCGGGACTCGCTGTGAGCAGAAGCCGAGACAGGCGCACTGTCAGACGCGGGAATCACTGTGAGCAGAATCCGAGACAGGAGGACCTTCAGACGCGGGAATCGCTGTGAGTCGACAGAAGGGAAAAAGATCCCCCTCGGCGGCTCACAGTTTCCATACATCCCGACTGTACATGATCAATAGAATTGGACCAATATTCATATAAAAGTGAATGAGATTTTACTTTCTCCTCTCCTTTCACTAGATAGCAGTTTTTCATTCTGAGCTTAATGAGCGAGCAGAAGCCGAGACAGCAGGACCTTCAGACGCGGGACTCGCTGTGAGCAGAAGCCGAGACAGGCGCACTGTCAGACGCGGGAATCACTGTGAGCAGAATCCGAGACAGGAGGACCTTCAGAAGCGGGACTCGCTGTGAGTCGACAGAAGGGAAAAAGATCCCGCTCGGCGTCTCACAGTTTCCATACATCCCGACTGTACATGATCAATAGAATTGGACCAATATTCATAGTAAAGTGGCTGAAATCTCATCTTCTCTTCTCCGCCCTTATTCTCCTGAAGCTGGGGAGTAATCAGACAATCTGAGGCAGATGGTCATTTGAACACATCCTTCACGAGGAAAGTCTTCAGTCCACCATATCCAGTTTTGCCTCCTGAAAGGGACGAGTCCAGAGTCATCACCTGTTCATTTTTCCTCTCAAATCACTAGCATTGGTAAACAATTGGTGTCGTCCTCTTGCCGTGCCCTGGTCATCCACTGGACAGGGTCATATCTCCATAACGCTCGACACTAGAAAGCTGGAATTTTGACAAGTTGGGTACCCTTCCAACCTACCAAGTTGGAGGCCAATCAGAGACAATATGTTGTATCTCCACAACACTTCAAGCTAGGAGGCTGAAATTTGAATATGTTTGTCCCTGTTGGAAGCCCTTCCAACCAATCAATTTGAAAGCTATTCCAACATACTTTGTCCAACTGTTTTATACGGGTCCCTTCCACTTGCAGATACTGCTTCTGATCGAACTCAAAGTCATTATATTTCAGGCATACCTCCAGGAGTTGTAGATCCTCAATGTCGGGATTTTTTGAGTCTGGATATCTCTGGAAGATGGTTTTGACCATTCTGATGCCCATATCTGTGTTTATGTTGGTATACAGGCTGTCGATGTTTAAAATAAAGTGGCTCTGTCATATATGAAGTGATTGCGTCATCTTTTCCTTTATTCTTTTTTTTCATTCTTACTATTATTCAAAAACAAAAGATAACCGCTTCAAAATCACAAATGTCATGAACAACAACAAATCTTACTACAAACACACACACACAAAGGCATGGACACGGGGTCACCTTGACCAAAAGGACAATGCGAGGGTTAATAGAAATGTTTATGAAATTCTGATGTTCATTAAGAGTCGGGATGTATGGAAAGTGTGGGCCGCCGAGGGGGATCTTTTTCCCGTCTGTCGACTCACATTGAGTCCCGCGTCTGAAAGTCCTCCTGTCTCGGCTTCTGCTCGCTCATTAAGCTCAGAATTATCAAATGCTGTCTCCAGTGAACGGAGAAGAGAAGATGAGATTTCAGCCACTTTATTATGAATATTGGTCCAATTCTAATTTTCATGAACTGTAGGGATGGATGGAAACAGTCCGTGACCTAGGGGAAAAATTCCCCTCTGTCGAATCACATTGAGTCCCGCGTCTGAAAGTCCTCCTGTCTCGGCTTCTGCTCGCTCATTAAGCTCAGAATTATCAAATGCTGTCTCCACTGAACGGAGAAGAGAAGATGAGATTTCAGTCACTTTACTATGAATATTGGTCCAATTCTAATTTTCATGAACTGTAGGGATGTATGGAAACAGTCTGTGACCAAGGGGAAACATTTTCCCGTCTGTGGACTCACAGTGAGTCACGCGTCTGAAAGTCTTGCTGTCTCGGCTTCTGCTCACAGCGAGTCCCGCGTCTGAAGGTCCTCCTGTCTCGGCTTCTGCTCACAGCGAGTCCCGCGTCTGAAGGTCCTCCTGTCTCGGCTTCTGCTCACAGTGATTCCCGCGTCTGGCAGTGCGCCTGTCTCGGCTTCTGCTCACAGCGAGTCCCGCGTCTGAAGGTCCTGCTGTCTCGGCTTCTGCTCGCTCATTAAGCTCAGAATGAAAAAGTGCTGTCTAGTGAAAGGAGAGGAGAAAGTAAAATCTCATTCACTTTTATATGAATATTGGTCCAATTCTATTGATCATGTACAGTCGGGATGTATGGAAACAGTCTGTGACCGAGGGGAAACATTTTCCCGTCTGTGGACTCACAGTGAGTCCCGCGTCTGAAAGTCTTGCTGTCTCGGCTTCTGCTCACAGCGAGTCCCGCGTCTGAAGGTCCTCCTGTCTCGGCTTCTGCTCGCTCATTAAGCTCAGAATTATCAAATGCTGTCTCCACTGAACGGAGAAGAGAAGATGAGATTTCAGCCACTTTACTATGAATATTGGTCCAATTCTAATTTTCATGAACTGTAGGGATGTATGGAAACAGTCAGTGACCGAGGGGAAACATTTTCCCGTCTGTGGACTCACAGTGAGTCCCGCGTCTGAATGTCCTCCTGTCACGGCTTCTGCTCACAGTGAGTCCCGCGTCTGAAAGTCCTCCTGTCTCGGCTTCTGCTCGCTCACTAAGCTCAGAATGAAAAACTGCTGTCTAGTGAAAGGAGAGGAGAAAGTAAAATCTCAACCAATTTAATAAAAGTGTTTGTCAAATTCTAATGTTCATCAACAATCTGGGTGTATGAAAGTGGCCGAGGGAGATTTTTTTCCCTTCTCTGGACTCACACTGAGTATAGTATCTGAAAGTCTTCGTGTATCCGCTTCTGCTCGCTCATTAAGCTCAGAATTATCAAATGCTGTCTCATGTGAAAGGAGAGACCTTCTTTAGAGGCTGCATTTCAGACCAGTGTGTGAAAAAGCCCGAAAATCCACGTATCGCTGCTCAATATCTAATGTTTATCAACTTTCATTTCATGAATAAACAAAATAGACAGCAGTCTGAGGCCAGTGAGTCAACATCTGAGTTTTACTTCTTTGTGTCGCTGATAAAGCTCACAATTAACAAATGCTGTCTCAAGCGAAAGGAGAGGAGAAAATGACAATTCAGCCACTTTAATATGAATGTTTGTGAAATTCGAATGGTTGTGAATGATCTGGGTGTATGAAAACGGTCAGAGGCCGACCGGGATACGGGCGTCTGAAAATCCTCCTGTCTCGGCTTCTGCTCACAGCGAGACCCGCGTCTGAAGGTCCTCCTGTCTCGGCTTCTGCTCACAGTGATTCCCTCGTCTGACAGTGCGCCTGTCTTGGCTTCTGCTCACAGCGAGTCCCGGTTCTGAAGGTCCTTCCTGTCTCGGCTTCTGCTCGCTCATTAAGCTCAGAATGAAAAAGTGCTGTCTAGTGAAAGGAGAGGAGAAAGTAAAATCTCATTCACTTTTATATGAATATTGGTCCAATTCTATTGATCATGTACAGTCGGGATGTATGGAAACAGTTTGTGACCGAGGGGAAAAATTTTCCCGTCTGTGGACTCACAGTGAGTCACGCGTCTGAAAGTCTTGCTGTCTCGGCTTCTGCTCACAGCGAGTCCCGCGTCTGAAGGTCCTCCTGTCTCGGCTTCTGCTCACAGCGAGTCCCGCGTCTGAAGGTCCTCCTGTCTCGGCTTCTGCTCACAGTGATTCCCGCGTCTGGCAGTGCGCCTGTCTCGGCTTCTGCTCACAGCGAGTCCCGCGTCTGAAGGTCCTGCTGTCTCGGCTTCTGCTCGCTCACTAAGCTCAGAATGAAAAACTGCTGTCTAGTGACAGGAGAGGAGAAAGTAAAATCTCATTCACGTTTATATGAATATTGGTCAAATTCTATTGTTCATGTACAGTCGGGATGTATGGAAACCGTGAGCCGCCGAGGGGGATCTTTTACCCGTCTGTCGACTCACATTGAGTCCCGCGTCTGAAAGTCCTCCTGTCTCGGCTTCTGCTCGCTCATTAAGCTCAAAATTATCAAATGCTGTCTCCACTGAACGGAGAAGAGAAGATGCGATTTCAGCCACTTTACTATGAATATTGGTCCAATTCTAATTTTCATGAACTGTAGGGATGTATGGAAACAGTCAGTGACCGAGGGGAAACATTTTCCCGTCTGTGGACTCACAGTGAGTCCCGCGTCTGACAGTTCGCCTGTCTCGGCTTCTGCTCACAGCGAGTCCCGCTTCTGAAGGTCCTCCTGTCTCGGATTCTGCTCACAGTTAGTCCCGCGTCTGAAAGCCCTCCTGTCTCGGCTTCTGCTCACAGTGAGTCCCGCGTCTGAAAGTCCTCCTGTCTCGGCTTCTGCTCGCTCACTAAGCTCAGAATGAAAAACTGCTGTCTAGTGAAAGGAGAGGAGAAAGTAAAATCTCAACCAATTTAATAAAAGTGTTTGTCAAATTCTAATGTTCATCAACAATCTGGGTGTATGAAAGTGGCCGAGGGAGATTTTTTTCCCTTCTCTGGACTCACACTGAGTATAGTATCTGAAAGTCTTCGTGTATCCGCTTCTGCTCTCTCATTAAGCTCACAATTAACGACTGCTGTCTCATGTGAAAGGAGAGACCTTCTTTAGAGGCTGCATTTCAGACCAGTGTGTGAAAAAGCCCGAAAATCCACGTATCGCTGCTCAATATCTAATGTTTATCAACTTTCATTTCATGAATAAACAAAATAGACAGCAGTCTGAGGCCAGTGAGTCAACATCTGAGTTTTACTTCTTTGTGTCGCTGATAAAGCTCACAATTAACAAATGCTGTCTCAAGCGAAAGGAGAGGAGAAAATGACAATTCAGCCACTTTAATATGAATGTTTGTGAAATTCGAATGGTTGTGAATAATCTGGGTGTATGAAAATGGTCAGAGGCAGACCGGGATACGGGCGTCTGAAAATCCTCCTGTCTCGGCTTCTGCTCACAGCGAGTCCCGGTTCTGAAGGTCCTTCCTGTCTCGGCTTCTGCTCGCTCATTAAGCTCAGAATGAAAAAGTGCTGTCTAGTGAAAGGAGAGGAGAAAGTAAAATCTCATTCACTTTTATATGAATATTGGTCCAATTCTATTGATCATGTACAGTCGGGATGTATGGAAACAGTTTGTGACCGAGGGGAAACATTTTCCCGTCTGTGGACTCACAGTGAGTCCCGCGTCTGAAAGTCTTGCTGTCTCGGCTTCTGCTCACAGCGAGTCCCGCGTCTGAAAGTCCTCCTGTCTCGGCTTCTGCTCACAGCGAGTCCCGCGTCTGAAGGTCCTCCTGTCTCGGCTTCTGCTCACAGTGATTCCCGCGTCTGGCAGTGCGCCTGTCTCGGCTTCTGCTCACAGCGAGTCCCGCGTCTGAAGGTCCTGCTGTCTCGGCTTCTGCTCGCTCACTAAGCTCAGAATGAAAAACTGCTGTCTAGTGACAGGAGAGGAGAAAGTAAAATCTCATTCACGTTTATATGAATATTGGTCAAATTCTATTGTTCATGTACAGTCGGGATGTATGGAAACCGTGAGCCGCCGAGGGGGATCTTTTACCCGTCTGTCGACTCACATTGAGTCCCGCGTCTGAAAGTCCTCCTGTCTGGGCTTCTGCTCGCTCATTAAGCTCAAAATTATCAAATGCTGTCTCCACTGAACGGAGAAGAGAAGATGCGATTTCAGCCACTTTACTATGAATATTGGTCCAATTCTAATTTTCATGAACTGTAGGGATGTATGGAAACAGTCAGTGACCGAGGGGAAACATTTTCCCGTCTGTGGACTCACAGTGAGTCCCGCGTCTGACAGTTCGCCTGTCTCGGCTTCTGCTCACAGCGAGTCCCGCTTCTGAAGGTCCTCCTGTCTCGGATTCTGCTCACAGTTAGTCCCGCGTCTGAAAGCCCTCCTGTCTCGGCTTCTGCTCACAGTGAGTCCCGCGTCTGAAAGTCCTCCTGTCTCGGCTTCTGCTCGCTCACTAAGCTCAGAATGAAAAACTGCTGTCTAGTGAAAGGAGAGGAGAAAGTAAAATCTCAACCAATTTAATAAAAGTGTTTGTCAAATTCTAATGTTCATCAACAATCTGGGTGTATGAAAGTGGCCGAGGGAGATTTTTTTTCCCTTCTCTGGACTCACACTGAGTATGGTATCTGAAAGTCTTCGTGTATCCGCTTCTGCTCTCTCATTAAGCTCACAATTAACGACTGCTGTCTCATGTGAAAGGAGAGACCTTCTTTAGAGGCTGCATTTCAGACCAGTGTGTGAAAAAGCCCGAAAATCCACGTATCGCTGCTCAATATCTAATGTTTATCAACTTTCATTTCATGAATAAACAAAATAGACAGCAGTCTGAGGCCCAGTGAGTCAACATCTGAGTTTTACTTCTTTGTGTCGCTGATAAAGCTCACAATTAACAAATGCTGTCTCAAGCGAAAGGAGAGAGAAAATGACAATTCAGCCACTTTAATATGAATGTTTGTGAAATTCGAATGGTTGTGAATGATCTGGGTGTATGAAAATGGTCAGAGGCCGACCGGGATACGGGCGTCTGAAAATCCTCCTGTCTCGGCTTCTGCTCACAGCGAGTCCCGGTTCTGAAGGTCCTTCCTGTCTCGGCTTCTGCTCGCTCATTAAAGCTCAGAATTATCAAATGCTGTCTCCACTGAACGGAGAAGAGAAGATGAGATTTCAGCCACTTTATTATGAATATTGGTCCAATTCTAATTTTCATGAACTGTAGGGATGTATGGAAACAGTCTGTGACCAAGGGGAAAACATTTTCCCCGTCTGTGGACTCACAGTGAGTCACGCGTCTGAAAGTCTTGCTGTCTCGGCTTCTGCTCACAGCGAGTCCCGCGTCTGAAGGTCCTCCTGTCTCGGCTTCTGCTCACAGCGAGTCCCGCGTCTGAAGGTCCTCCTGTCTCGGCTTCTGCTCACAGTGATTCCCGCGTCTGGCAGTGCGCCTGTCTCGGCTTCTGCTCACAGCGAGTCCCGGTCTGAAGGTCCTGCTGTCTCGGCTTCTGCTCGCTCATTAAGCTCAGAATGAAAAAGTGCTGTCTAGTGAAGGAGAGGAGAAAGTAAAATCTCATTCACTTTTATATGAATATTGGTCCAATTCTATTGATCATGTACAGTCGGGATGTATGGAAACAGTCTGTGACCGAGGGGAAACATTTTCCCGTCTGTGACTCACAGTGAGTCCCGCGTCTGAAAGTCTTGCTGTCTCGGCTTCTGCTCACAGCGAGTCCCGCGTCTGAAGGTCCTCCTGTCTCGGCTTCTGCTCGCTCATTAAGCTCAGAATTATCAAATGCTGTCTCCACTGAACGGAGAAGAAGAGAGATTTCAGCCACTTTACTATGAATATTGGTCCAATTCTAATTTTCATGAACTGTAGGGATGTATGGAAACAGTCAGTGACCGAGGGGAAACATTTTCCCGTCTGTGGACTCACAGTGAGTCCCGCGTCTGAATGTCCTCCTGTCACGGCTTCTGCTCACAGTGAGTCCCGCGTCTGAAAGTCCTCCTGTCTCGGCTTCTGCTCGCTCACTAAGCTCAGAATGAAAAACTGCTGTCTAGTGAAAGGAGAGGAGAAAGTAAAATCTCAACCAATTTAATAAAAGTGTTTGTCAAATTCTAATGTTCATCAACAATCTGGGTGTATGAAAGTGGCCGAGGGAGATTTTTTCCCTTCTCTGGACTCACACTGAGTATGGTATCTGAAAGTCTTCGTGTATCCGCTTCTGCTCTCTCATTAAGCTCACAATTAACGACTGCTGTCTCATGTGAAAGGAGAGACCTTCTTTAGAGGCTGCATTTCAGACCAGTGTGTGAAAAAGCCCGAAAATCCACGTATCGCTGCTCAATATCTAATGTTTATCAACTTTCATTTCATGAATAAACAAAATAGACAGCAGTCTGAGGCCAGTGAGTCAACATCTGAGTTTTACTTCTTTGTGTCGCTGATAAAGCTCACAATTAACAAATGCTGTCTCAAGCGAAAGGAGAGGAGAAAATGACAATTCAGCCACTTTAATATGAATGTTTGTGAAATTCGAATGGTTGTGAATGATCTGGGTGTATGAAAATGTCAGAGGCCGACCGGGATACGGCGTCTGAAAATCCTCCTGTCTCGCTTCTGCTCACAGCGAGTCCCGGTTCTGAAGGTCCTTCCTGTCTCGGCTTCTGCTCGCTCATTAAGCTCAGAATTATCAAAATGCTGTCTCCACTGAACGGAGAAGAGAAGATGAGATTTCAGCCACTTTTATGAATATTGGTCCAATTCTAATTTTCATGAACTGTAGGGATGTATGGAAACAGTCTGTGACCGAGGGAAAATTTTCCCGTCTGTGGACTCACAGTGAGTCCGCGTTTGAAAGTCTTGCTGTCTCGGCTTCTGCTCACAGCGAGTCCCGCGTCTGAAGGTCCTCCTGTCTCGG
>NW_026117773.1:0-16219 GCF_001640805.2 Lates calcarifer
CAGTGATTCCCGCGTCTGGCAGTGCGCCTGTCTCGGCTTCTGCTCACAGCGAGTCCCGCGTCTGAAGGTCCTGCTGTCTCGGCTTCTGCTCGCTCACTAAGCTCAGAATGAAAAACTGCTGTCTAGTGACAGGAGAGGAGAAAGTAAAATCTCATTCACGTTTATATGAATATTGGTCAAATTCTATTGTTCATGTACAGTCGGGATGTATGGAAACCGTGAGCCGCCGAGGGGGATCTTTTACCCGTCTGTCGACTCACATTGAGTCCCGCGTCTGAAAGTCCTCCTGTCTCGGCTTCTGCTCGCTCATTAAGCTCAAATTATCAAATGCTGTCTCCACTGAACGGAGAAGAGAAGATGCGATTTCAGCCACTTTTACTATGAATATTTGGTCCAATTCTAATTTTCATGAACTGTAGGGATGTATGGAAACAGTCAGTGACCGAGGGGAAACATTTTCCCGTGTGGACTCACAGTGAGTCCCGCGTCTGACAGTTCGCCTGTCTCGGCTTCTGCTCACAGCGAGTCCCGCTTCTGAAGGTCCTCCTGTCTCGGATTCTGCTCACAGTTAGTCCCGCGTCTGAAGCCCTCCTGTCTCGGCTTCTGCTCACAGTGAGTCCCGCGTCTGAAAGTCCTCCTGTCTCGGCTTCTGCTCGCTCACTAAGCTCAGAATGAAAAACTGCTGTCTAGTGAAAGGAGAGGAGAAAGTAAAATCTCAACCAATTTAATAAAAGTGTTTGTCAAATTCTAATGTTCATCAACAATCTGGGTGTATGAAAGTGGCCGAGGGAGATTTTTTTCCCTTCTCTGGACTCACACTGAGTATGGTATCTGAAAGTCTTCGTGTATCCGCTTCTGCTCTCTCATTAAGCTCACAATTAACGACTGCTGTCTCATGTGAAAGGAGAGACCTTCTTTAGAGGCTGCATTTCAGACCAGTGTGTGAAAAAGCCCGAAAATCCACGTATCGCTGCTCAATATCTAATGTTTATCAACTTTCATTTCATGAATAAACAAAATAGACAGCAGTCTGAGGCCAGTGAGTCAACATCTGAGTTTTACTTCTTTGTGTCGCTGATAAAGCTCACAATTAACAAATGCTGTCTCAAGCGAAAGGAGAGGAGAAAATGACAATTCAGCCACTTTAATATGAATGTTTGTGAAATTCGAATGGTTGTGAATGATCTGGGTGTATGAAAATGGTCAGAGGCCGACCGGGATACGGGCGTCTGAAAATCCTCCTGTCTCGGCTTCTGCTCACAGCGAGTCCCGGTTCTGAAGGTCCTTCCTGTCTCGGCTTCTGCTCGCTCATTAAGCTCAGAATTATCAAATGCTGTCTCCACTGAACGGAGAAGAGAAGATGAGATTTCAGCCACTTTATTATGAATATTGGTCCAATTCTAATTTTCATGAACTGTAGGGATGTATGGAAACAGTCTGTGACCGGGAAACATTTTCCCGTCTGTGGACTCACAGTGAGTCACGCGTCTGAAAGTCTTGCTGTCTCGGCTTCTGCTCACAGCGAGTGTCTGAAGGTCTCGGCTTCTGCTCACAGCGAAGGTCCTCTGTCTCGGCTTCTGCTCACAGTGATTCCCGCGTCTGGCAGTGCGCCTGTCTCGGCTTCTGCTCACAGCGAGTCCGCGTCTGAAGGTCCTGCTGTCTCGGCTTCTGCTCGCTCATTAAGCTCAGAATGAAAAAGTGCTGTCTAGTGAAAGGAGAGGAGAAAGTAAAATCTCATTCACTTTTATATGAATATTGGTCCAATTCTATTGATCATGTACAGTCGGGATGTATGGAAACAGTTGTGACCGAGGGGAAACATTTTCCCGTCTGTGGACTCACAGTGAGTCCCGCGTCTGAAAGTCTTGCTGTCTCGGCTTCTGCTCACAGCGAGTCCCGCGTCTGAAGGTCCTCCTGTCTCGGCTTCTGCTCACAGCGAGTCCCGCGTCTGAAGGTCCTCCTGTCTCGGCTTCTGCTCACAGTGATTCCCGCGTCTGGCAGTGCGCCTGTCTCGGCTTCTGCTCACAGCGAGTCCCGCGTCTGAAGGTCCTGCTGTCTCGGCTTCTGCTCGCTCACTAAGCTCAGAATGAAAAACTGCTGTCTAGTGACAGGAGAGGAGAAAGTAAAATCTCATTCACGTTTATATGAATATTGGTCAAATTCTATTGTTCATGTACAGTCGGGATGTATGGAAACCGTGAGCCGCCGAGGGGGATCTTTTACCCGTCTGTCGACTCACATTGAGTCCCGCGTCTGAAAGTCCTCCTGTCTCGGCTTCTGCTCGCTCATTAAGCTCAAAATTATCAAATGCTGTCTCCACTGAACGGAGAAGAGAAGATGCGATTTCAGCCACTTTACTATGAATATTGGTCCAATTCTAATTTTCATGAACTGTAGGGATGTATGGAAACAGTCAGTGACCGAGGGGAAACATTTTCCCGTCTGTGGACTCACAGTGAGTCCCGCGTCTGACAGTTCGCCTGTCTCGGCTTCTGCTCACAGCGAGTCCCGCTTCTGAAGGTCCTCCTGTCTCGGATTCTGCTCACAGTTAGTCCCGCGTCTGAAAGCCCTCCTGTCTCGGCTTCTGCTCACAGTGAGTCCCGCGTCTGAAAGTCCTCCTGTCTCGGCTTCTGCTCGCTCACTAAGCTCAGAATGAAAAACTGCTGTCTAGTGAAAGGAGAGGAGAAAGTAAAATCTCAACCAATTTAATAAAAGTGTTTGTCCAAATTCTAATGTTTCATCAACAATCTGGGTGTATGAAAGTGGCCGAGGGAGATTTTTTTCCCTTCTCTGGACTCACACTGAGTATAGTATCTGAAAGTCTTCGTGTATCCGCTTTCTGCTCTCTCATTAAGCTCACAATTAACGACTGCTGTCTCATGTGAAAGGAGAGACCTTCTTTAGAGGCTGCATTTCAGACCAGTGTGTGAAAAAGCCCGAAAATCCACGTATCGCTGCTCAATATCTAATGTTTATCAACTTTCATTTTCATGAATAAACAAAATAGACAGCAGTCTGAGGCCAGTGAGTCAACATCTGAGTTTTACTTCTTTGTGTCGCTGATAAAGCTCACATTAACAAATGCTGTCTCAAGCGAAAGGAGAGGAGAAAATGACCAATTCAGCCACTTTAATATGAATGTTTGTGAAATTCGAATGGTTGTGAATGATCTGGGTGTATGAAAATCGGTCAGAGGCCGACCGGGATACGGGCGTCTGAAAATCCTCCTGTCTCGGCTTCTGCTCACAGCGAGTCCCGGTTCTGAAGGTCCTTCCCTGTCTCGGCTTTCTGCTCGCTCATTAAGCTCAGAATTATCAAATGCTGTCTCCACTGAACGGAGAAGAGAAGATGAGATTTCAGCCACTTTATTATGAATATTGGTCCAATTCTAATTTTCATGAACTGTAGGGATGTATGGAAACAGTCTGTGACCAAGGGGAAACATTTTCCCGTCTGTGGACTCACAGTGAGTCACGCGTCTGAAAGTCTTGCTGTCTCGGCTTCTGCTCACAGCGAGTCCCGCGTCTGAAGGTCCTCCTGTCTCGGCTTCTGCTCACAGTCGATTCCCGCGTCTGGCAGTGCGCCTGTCTCGGCTTCTGCTCACAGCGAGTCCCGCGTCTGAAGGTCCTGCTGTCTCGGCTTCTGCTCGCTCATTAAGCTCAGAATGAAAAAGTGCTGTCTAGTGAAAGGAGAGGAGAAAGTAAAATCTCATTCACTTTTATATGAATATTGGTCCAATTCTATTGATCATGTACAGTCGGGATGTATGGAAACAGTCTGTGACCGAGGGGAAACATTTTCCCGTCTGTGGACTCACAGTGAGTCCCGCGTCTGAAAGTCTTGCTGTCTCGGCTTCTGCTCACAGCGAGTCCCGCGTCTGAAGGTCCTCCTGTCTCGGCTTCTGCTCGCTCATTAAGCTCAGAATTATCAAATGCTGTCTCCACTGAACGGAGAAGAGAAGATGAGATTTCAGCCACTTTACTATGAATATTGGTCCAATTCTAATTTTCATGAACTGTAGGGATGTATGGAAACAGTCAGTGACCGAGGGGAAACATTTTCCCGTCTGTGGACTCACAGTGAGTCCCGCGTCTGAATGTCCTCCTGTCACGGCTTCTGCTCACAGTGAGTCCCGCGTCTGAAAGTCCTCCTGTCTCGGCTTCTGCTCGCTCACTAAGCTCAGAATGAAAAACTGCTGTCTAGTGAAAGGAGAGGAGAAAGTAAAATCTCAACCAATTTAATAAAAGTGTTTGTCAAATTCTAATGTTCATCAACAATCTGGGTGTACGAAAGTGGCCGAGGGAGATTTTTTTCCCTTCTCTGGACTCACACTGAGTATGGTATCTGAAAGTCTTCGTGTATCCGCTTCTGCTCTCTCATTAAGCTCACAATTAACGACTGCTGCCTCATGTGAAAGGAGAGACCTTCTTTATAGGCTGCATTTCAGACCAGTGTGTGAAAAAGCCCGAAAATCCACGTATCGCTGCTCAATATCTAATGTTTATCAACTTTCATTTCATGAATAAACAAAATAGACAGCAGTCTGAGGCCAGTGAGTCAACATCTGAGTTTTACTTCTTTGTGTCGCTGATAAAGCTCACAATTAACAAATGCTGTCTCAAGCGAAAGGAGAGGAGAAAATGACAATTCAGCCACTTTAATATGAATGTTTGTGAAATTCGAATGGTTGTGAATGATCTGGGTGTATGAAAATGGTCAGAGGCCGACCGGGATACGGGCGTCTGAAAATCCTCCTGTCTCGGCTTCTGCTCACAGCGAGTCCCGGTTCTGAAGGTCCTTCCTGTCTCGGCTTCTGCTCGCTCATTAAGCTCAGAATTATCAAATGCTGTCTCCACTGAACGGAGAAGAGAAGATGAGATTTCAGCCACTTTATTATGAATATTGGTCCAATTCTAATTTTCATGAACTGTAGGGATGTATGGAAACAGTCTGTGACCGAGGGGAAATATTTTCCCGTCTGTGGACTCACAGTGAGTCCCGCGTTTGAAAGTCTTGCTGTCTCGGCTTCTGCTCACAGCGAGTCCGCGTCTGAAGGTCCTCCTGTCTCGGCTTCTGCTCACAGCGAGTCCCGGTTCTGAAGGTCCTTCCTGTCTCGGCTTCTGCTCGCTCATTAAGCTCAGAATGAAAAAGTGCTGTCTAGTGAAAGGAGAGGAGAAAGTAAAATCTCATTCACTTTTATATGAATATTGGTCCAATTCTATTGATCATGTAACAGTCGGGATGTATGGAAACAGTCTGTGACCGAGGGGAAACATTTTCCCGTCTGTGGACTCACAGTGAGTCCCGCGTCTGAAAGTCTTGCTGTCTCGGCTTCTGCTCACAGCGAGTCCGCGTCTGAAGGTCCTCCTGTCTCGGCTTCTGCTCACAGCGAGTCCCGCGTCTGAAGGTCCTCCTGTCTCGGCTTCTGCTCGCTCATTAAGCTCAGAATTATCAAATGCTGTCTCCACTGAACGGAGAAGAGAAGATGAGATTTCAGCCACTTTACTATGAATATTGGTCCAATTCTAATTTTCATGAACTGTAGGGATGTATGGAAACAGTCAGTGACCGAGGGGAAACATTTTCCCGTCTGTGGACTCACAGTGAGTCCCGCGTCTGAATGTCCTCCTGTCACGGCTTCTGCTCACAGTGAGTCCCGCGTCTGAAAGTCCTCCTGTCTCGGCTTCTGCTCGCTCACTAAGCTCAGAATGAAAAACTGCTGTCTAGTGAAAGGAGAGGAGAAAGTAAAATCTCAACCAATTTAATAAAAGTGTTTGTCAAATTCTAATGTTCATCAACAATCTGGGTGTATGAAAGTGGCCGAGGGAGATTTTTTTTCCCTTCTCTGGACTCACACTGAGTATGGTATCTGAAAGTCTTCGTGTATCCGCTTCTGCTCCTCTCATTAAGCTCACAATTAACGACTGCTGTCTCATGTGAAAGGAGAGACCTTCTTTAGAGGCTGCATTTCAGACCAGTGTGTGAAAAAGCCCGAAAATCCACGTATCGCTGCTCAATATCTAATGTTTATCAACTTTCATTTCATGAATAAACAAAATAGACAGCAGTCTGAGGCCAGTGAGTCAACATCTGAGTTTTACTTCTTTGTGTCGCTGATAAAGCTCACAATTAACAAATGCTGTCTCAAGCGAAAGGAGAGGAGAAAATGACAATTCAGCCACTTTAATATGAATGTTTGTGAAATTCGAATGGTTGTGAATGATCTGGGTGTATGAAAACAGGTCAGAGGCCGACCGGGATACGGGCGTCTGAAAATCCTCCTGGTCTCGGCTTCTGCTCACAGCGAGACCCCGCGTCTGAAGGTCCTCCTGTCTCGGCTTCTGCTCACAGTGATTCCGCTCGTCTGACAGTGCGCCTGATCTCTGGCTTCTGCTCACAGCGAGTCCCGGTTCTGAAGGTCCTTCCTGTCTCGGCTTCTGCTCGCTCATTAAGCTCAGAATGAAAAAGTGCTGTCTAGTGAAAGGAGAGGAGAAAGTAAAATCTCATTCACTTTTATATGAATATTGGTCCAATTCTATTGATCATGTACAGTCGGGATGTATGGAAACAGTTTGTGACCGAGGGGAAACATTTTCCCGTCTGTGGACTCACAGTGAGTCCCGCGTCTGAAAGTCTTGCTGTCTCGGCTTCTGCTCACAGCGAGTCCCGCGTCTGAAGGTCCTCCTGTCTCGGCTTCTGCTCACAGCGAGTCCCGCGTCTGAAGGTCCTCCTGTCTCGGCTTCTGCTCACAGTGATTCCCGCGTCTGGCAGTGCGCCTGTCTCGGCTTCTGCTCACAGCGAGTCCCGCGTCTGAAGGTCCTGCTGTCTCGGCTTCTGCTCGCTCACTAAGCTCAGAATGAAAAACTGCTGTCTAGTGACAGGAGAGGAGAAAGTAAAATCTCATTCACGTTTATATGAATATTGGTCAAATTCTATTGTTCATGTACAGTCGGGATGTATGGAAACCGTGAGCCGCCGAGGGGGATCTTTTACCCGTCTGTCGACTCACATTGAGTCCCGCGTCTGAAAGTCCTCCTGTCTCGGCTTCTGCTCGCTCATTAAGCTCAAAATTATCAAATGCTGTCTCCACTGAACGGAGAAGAGAAGATGCGATTTCAGCCACTTTACTATGAATATTGGTCCAATTCTAATTTTCATGAACTGTAGGGATGTATGGAAACAGTCAGTGACCGAGGGGAAACATTTTCCCGTCTGTGGACTCACAGTGAGTCCCGCGTCTGACAGTTCGCCTGTCTCGGCTTCTGCTCACAGCGAGTCCCGCTTCTGAAGGTCCTCCTGTCTCGGATTCTGCTCACAGTTAGTCCCGCGTCTGAAAGCCCTCCTGTCTCGGCTTCTGCTCACAGTGAGTCCCGCGTCTGAAAGTCCTCCTGTCTCGGCTTCTGCTCGCTCACTAAGCTCAGAATGAAAAACTGCTGTCTAGTGAAAGGAGAGGAGAAAGTAAAATCTCAACCAATTTAATAAAAGTGTTTGTCAAATTCTAATGTTCATCAACAATCTGGGTGTATGAAAGTGGCCGAGGGAGATTTTTTTCCCTTCTCTGGACTCACACTGAGTATGGTATCTGAAAGTCTTCGTGTATCCGCTTCTGCTCTCTCATTAAGCTCACAATTAACGACTGCTGTCCTCATGTGAAAGGAGAGACCTTCTTTAGAGGCTGCATTTCAGACCAGTGTGTGAAAAAGCCCGAAAATCCACGTATCGCTGCTCAATATCTAATGTTTATCAACTTTCATTTCATGAATAAACAAAATAGACAGCAGTCTGAGGCCAGTGAGTCAACATCTGAGTTTTACTTCTTTGTGTCGCTGATAAAGCTCACAATTAACAAATGCTGTCTCAAGCGAAAGGAGAGGAGAAAATGACAATTCAGCCACTTTAATATGAATGTTTGTGAAATTCGAATGGTTGTGAATGATCTGGGTGTATGAAAATGGTCAGAGGCCGACCGGGATACGGGCGTCTGAAAATCCTCCTGTCTCGGCTTCTGCTCACAGCGAGTCCCGGTTCTGAAGGTCCTTCCTGTCTCGGCTTCTGCTCGCTCATTAAGCTCAGAATTATCAAATGCTGTCTCCACTGAACGGAGAAGAGAAGATGAGATTTCAGCCACTTTATTATGAATATTGGTCCAATTCTAATTTTCATGAACTGTAGGGATGTATGGAAACAGTCTGTGACCAAGGGGAAACATTTTCCCGTCTGTGGACTCACAGTGAGTCACGCGTCTGAAAGTCTTGCTGTCTCGGCTTCTGCTCACAGCGAGTCCCGCGTCTGAAGGTCCTCCTGTCTCGGCTTCTGCTCACAGCGAGTCCCGCGTCTGAAGGTCCTCCTGTCTCGGCTTCTGCTCACAGTGATTCCCGCGTCTGGCAGTGCGCCTGTCTCGGCTTCTGCTCACAGCGAGTCCCGCGTCTGAAGGTCCTGCTGTCTCGGCTTCTGCTCGCTCATTAAGCTCAGAATGAAAAAGTGCTGTCTAGTGAAAGGAGAGGAGAAAGTAAAATCTCATTCACTTTTATATGAATATTGGTCCAATTCTATTGATCATGTACAGTCGGGATGTATGGAAACAGTCTGTGACCGAGGGGAAACATTTTCCCGTCTGTGGACTCACAGTGAGTCCCGCGTCTGAAAGTCTTGCTGTCTCGGCTTCTGCTCACAGCGAGTCCCGCGTCTGAAGGTCCTCCTGTCTCGGCTTCTGCTCGCTCATTAAGCTCAGAATTATCAAATGCTGTCTCCACTGAACGGAGAAGAGAAGATGAGATTTCAGCCACTTTACTATGAATATTGGTCCAATTCTAATTTTCATGAACTGTAGGGATGTATGGAAACAGTCAGTGACCGAGGGGAAACATTTTCCCGTCTGTGGACTCACAGTGAGTCCCGCGTCTGAATGTCCTCCTGTCACGGCTTCTGCTCACAGTGAGTCCCGCGTCTGAAAGTCCTCCTGTCTCGGCTTCTGCTCGCTCACTAAGCTCAGAATGAAAAACTGCTGTCTAGTGAAAGGAGAGGAGAAAGTAAAATCTCAACCAATTTAATAAAAGTGTTTGTCAAATTCTAATGTTCATCAACAATCTGGGTGTACGAAAGTGGCCGAGGGAGATTTTTTTCCCTTCTCTGGACTCACACTGAGTATGGTATCTGAAAGTCTTCGTGTATCCGCTTCTGCTCTCTCATTAAGCTCACGAATTATCAACGACTGCTGTCTCATGTGAAAGGAGAGACCTTCTTTAGAGGCTGCATTTCAGACCAGTGTGTGAAAAAGCCCGAAAATCCACGTATCGCTGCTCAATATCTAATGTTTATCAACTTTCATTTCATGAATAAACAAAATAGACAGCAGTCTGAGGCCAGTGAGTCAACATCTGAGTTTTACTTCTTTGTGTCGCTGATAAAGCTCACAATTAACAAATGCTGTCTCAAGCGAAAGGAGAGGAGAAAATGACAATTCAGCCACTTTAATATGAATGTTTGTGAAATTCGAATGGTTGTGAATGATCTGGGTGTATGAAAACGGTCAGAGGCCGACCGGGATACGGGCGTCTGAAAATCCTCCTGTCTCGCTTCTGCTACAGCGAGACCCGCGTCTGAAGGTCCTCCTGTCTCGGCTTCTGCTCACAGTGATTCCTCGTCTACAGTGCGCCTGTCTTGCTTCTGCTCACAGCGAGTCCCGGTTCTGAAGGTCCTTCCTGTCTCGGCTTCTGCTCGCTCATTAAGCTCAGAATGAAAAAGTGCTGTCTAGTGAAAGGAGAGGAGAAAGTAAAATCTCATTCACTTTTATATGAATATTGGTCCAATTCTATTGATCATGTACAGTCGGATGTATGGAAACAGTTTGTGACCGAGGGGAAAATTTTCCCGTCTGTGGACTCACAGTGAGTCCCGCGTCTGAAAGTCTTGCTGTCTCGGCTTCTGCTCACAGCGAGTCCCGCGTCTGAAGGTCCTCCTGTCTCGGCTTCTGCTCACAGCGAGTCCCGCGTCTGAAGGTCCTCCTGTCTCGGCTTCTGCTCACAGTGATTCCCGCGTCTGGCAGTGCGCCTGTCTCGGCTTCTGCTCACAGCGAGTCCCGCGTCTGAAGGTCCTGCTGTCTCGGCTTCTGCTCGCTCACTAAGCTCAGAATGAAAAACTGCTGTCTAGTGACAGGAGAGGAGAAAGTAAAATCTCATTCACGTTTATATGAATATTGGTCAAATTCTATTGTTCATGTACAGTCGGGATGTATGGAAACCGTGAGCCGCCGAGGGGGATCTTTTACCCGTCTGTCGACTCACATGAGTCCCGCGTCTGAAAGTCCTCCTGTCTCGGCTTCTGCTCGCTCATTAAGCTCAAAATTATCAAATGCTGTCTCCACTGAACGGAGAAGAGAAGATGCGATTTCAGCCACTTTACTATGAATATTGGTCCAATTCTAATTTTCATGAACTGTAGGGATGTATGGAAACAGTCAGTGACCGAGGGGAAACATTTTCCCGTCTGTGGACTCACAGTGAGTCCCGCGTCTGACAGTTCGCTGTCTCGGCTTCTGCTCACAGCGAGTCCCGCTTCTGAAGGTCCTCCTGTCTCGGATTCTGCTCACAGTTAGTCCCGCGTCTGAAAGCCCTCCTGTCTCGGCTTCTGCTCACAGTGAGTCCCGCGTCTGAAAGTCCTCCTGTCTCGGCTTCTGCTCGCTCACTAAGCTCAGAATGAAAAACTGCTGTCTAGTGAAAGGAGAGGAGAAAGTAAAATCTCAACCAATTTAATAAAAGTGTTTGTCAAATTCTAATGTTCATCAACAATCTGGGTGTATGAAAGTGGCCGAGGGAGATTTTTTTCCCTTCTCTGGACTCACACTGAGTATGGTATCTGAAAGTCTTCGTGTATCCGCTTCTGCTCTCTCATTAAGCTCACAATTAACGACTGCTGTCTCATGTGAAAGGAGAGACCTTCTTTAGAGGCTGCATTTCAGACCAGTGTGTGAAAAAGCCCGAAAATCCACGTATCGCTGCTCAATATCTAATGTTTATCAACTTTCATTTCATGAATAAACAAAATAGACAGCAAGTCTGAGGCCAGTGAGTCAACATCTGAGTTTTACTTCTTTGTGTCGCTGATAAAGCTCACAATTAACAAATGCTGTCTCAGCGAAAGGAGAGGAGAAAATGACAATTCAGCCACTTTAATATGAATGTTTGTGAAATTCGAATGGTTGTGAATAATCTGGGTGTATGAAAATGGTCAGAGGGCCGACCGGGATACGGGCGTCTGAAAATCCTCCTGTCTCGGCTTCTGCTCACAGCGAGTCCCGGTTCTGAAGGTCCTTCCTGTCTCGGCTTCTGCTCGCTCATTAAGCTCAGAATTATCAAATGCTGTCTCCACTGAACGGAGAAGAGAAGATGAGATTTCAGCCACTTTATTATGAATATTGGTCCAATTCTAATTTTCATGAACTGTAGGGATGTATGGAAACAGTCTGTGACCAAGGGGAAACATTTTCCCGTCTGTGGACTCACCAGTGAGTCACGCGTCTGAAAGTCTTGCTGTCTCGGCTTCTGCTCACAGCGAGTCCCGCGTCTGAAGGTCCTCCTGTCTCGGCTTCTGCTCACAGCGAGTCCCGCGTCTGAAGGTCCTCCTGTCTCGGCTTCTGCTCACAGTGATTCCCGCGTCTGGCAGTGCGCCTGTCTCGGCTTCTGCTCACAGCGAGTCCCGCGTCTGAAGGTCCTGCTGTCTCGGCTTCTGCTCGCTCATTAAGCTCAGAATGAAAAAGTGCTGTCTAGTGAAAGGAGAGGAGAAAGTAAAATCTCATTCACTTTTATATGAATATTGGTCCAATTCTATTGATCATGTACAGTCGGGATGTATGGAAACAGTCTGTGACCGAGGGGAAACATTTTCCCGTCTGTGGACTCACAGTGAGTCCCGCGTCTGAAAGTCTTGCTGTCTCGGCTTCTGCTCACAGCGGAGTCCCGCGTCTGAAGGTCCTCCTGTCTCGGCTTCTGCTCGCTCATTAAGCTCAGAATTATCAAATGCTGTCTCCACTGAACGGAGAAGAGAAGATGAGATTTCAGCCACTTTACTATGAATATTGGTCCAATTCTAATTTTCATGAACTGTAGGGATGTATGGAAACAGTCAGTGACCGAGGGGAAACATTTTCCGTCTGTGGACTCACAGTGAGTCCCCGCGTCTGAATGTCCTCCTGTCACGGCTTCTGCTCACAGTGAGTCCCGCCGTCTGAAAGTCCTCCTGTCTCGGCTTCTGCTCGCTCACTAAGCTCAGAATGAAAAACTGCTGTCTAGTGAAAGGAGAGGAGAAAGTAAAATCTCAACCAATTTAATAAAAGTGTTTGTCAAATTCTAATGTTCATCAACAATCTGGGTGTACGAAAGTGGGCCGAGGGAGATTTTTTCCCTTCTCTGGACTCACACTGAGTATGGTATCTGAAAGTCTTCGTGTATCCGGCTTCTGCTCTCCTCAATTAAGCTCACAATTAACGACTGCTGCCTCATGTGAAAGGAGAGACCTTCTTTATAGGCTGCATTTCAGACCAGTGTGTGAAAAAGCCCCGAAAAATCCACGTATCGCTGCTCAATATCTAATGTTTATCAACTTTCATTTCATGAATAAACAAAATAGACAGCAGTCTGAGGCCAGTGAGTCAACATCTGAGTTTTACTTCTTTGTGTCGCTGATAAAGCTCACAATTAACAAATGCTGTCTCAAGCGAAAGGAGAGGAGAAAATGACAATTCAGGCCACTTTAATATGAATGTTTGTGAAATTCGAATGGTTGTGAATGATCTGGGTGTATGAAAATGGTCAGAGGCCGACCGGGATACGGGCGTCTGAAAATCCTCCTGTTCTCGGCTTCTGCCTCACAGCGAGTCCCGGTTCTGAAGGTCCTTCCTGTCTCGGCTTCTGCTCGCTCATTAAGCTCAGAATTATCAAATGCTGTCTCCACTGAACGGAGAAGAGAAGATGAGATTTCAGCCACTTTATTATGAATATTGGTCCAATTCTAATTTTCATGAACTGTAGGGATGTATGGAAACAGTCTGTGACCGAGGGGAAATATTTTCCCGTCTGTGGACTCACAGTGAGTCCCGCGTTTGAAAGTCTTGCTGTCTCGGCTTCTGCGAGTCTCTGAAGGTCCTCCTGCTCGGCTTCTGCTCATCTGAAGCTCAGAATGAAAAAGTGCTGTCTAGTGAAAGGAGAGGAGAAAGTAAAATCTCATTCACTTTTATATGAATATTGGTCCAATTCTATTTTCATGTACAGTCGGGATGTATGGAAACAGTCTGTGACCGAGGGGAAACATTTTCCCGTCTGTGGACTCACAGTGAGTCCCGCGTCTGAAAGTCTTGCTGTCTCGGCTTCTGCTCACAGCGAGTCCCGCGTCTGAAGGTCCTCCTGTCTCGGCTTCTGCTCGCTCATTAAGCTCAGAATTATCAAATGCTGTCTCCACTGAACGGAGAAGAGAAGATGAGATTTCAGCCACTTTACTATGAATATTGGTCCAATTCTAATTTTCATGAACTGTAGGGATGTATGGAAACAGTCAGTGACCGAGGGGAAACATTTTCCCGTCTGTGGACTCACAGTGAGTCCCGCGTCTGAATGTCCTCCTGTCACGGCTCTGCTCACAGTGAGTCCCGCGTCTGAAAGTCCTCCTGTCTCGGCTTCTGCTCGCTCACTAAGCTCAGAATGAAAAACTGCTGTCTAGTGAAAGGAGAGGAGAAAGTAAAATCTCAACCAATTTAATAAAAGTGTTTGTCAAATTCTAATGTTCATCAACAATCTGGGTGTATGAAAGTGGCCGAGGGAGATTCCCTTCTCTGGACTCACACTGAGTATAGTATCTGAAAGTCTTCGTGTATCCGCTTCTGCTCATTAAGCTCAGCTGTCTCATGTGAAAGGAGAGACCTTCTTTAGAGGCTGCATTTCAGACCAGTGTGTGAAAAAGCCCGAAAATCCACGTATCGCTGCTCAATATCTAATGTTTATCAACTTTCATTTCATGAATAAACAAAATAGACAGCAGTCTGAGGCCAGTGAGTCAACATCTGAGTTTTACTTCTTTGTGTCGCTGATAAAGCTCACAATTAACAAATGCTGTCTCAAGCTGACAATTCAGCCACTTTAATATGAATGTTTGTGAAATTCGAATGGTTGTGAATGATCTGGGTGTATGAAAACGGTCAGAGGCCGACCGGGATACGGGCGTCTGAAAATCCTCCTGTCTCGGCTTCTGCTCATCTGAAGGTCCTCCTGTCTCGGCTTCTGCTCACAGTCGTCTGACAGACAGCGAGTCCCGGTTCTGAAGGTCCTTCCTGTCTCGAAAGCTCAGAATGAAAAAGTGCTGTCTAGTGAAAGGAGAGGAGAAAGTAAAATCTCGAATATTGGTCCAATTCTATTGATCATGTACAGTCGGGATGTATGGAAACAGTTTGTGACCCGTCTGTGGACTCACAGTGAGTCCGCGTCTGAAAGTCTTGCTGTCTCGGCTTCTGCTCACAGCGAGTCCCGCGTCTGAAGGTCCTCCTGTCTCGGCTTCTGCTCACAGCGAGTCCCGCGTCTGAAGGTCCTCCTGTCTCGGCTTCTGCTCACAGTGATTCCCGCGTCTGGCAGTGCGCCTGTCTCGGCTTCTGCTCACAGCGAGTCCCGCGTCTGAAGGTCCTGCTGTCTCGGCTTCTGCTCGCTCACTAAGCTCAGAATGAAAAACTGCTGTCTAGTGACAGGAGAGGAGAAAGTAAAATCTCATTCACGTTTATATGAATATTGGTCAAATTCTATTGTTCATGTACAGTCGGGATGTATGGAAACCGTGAGCCGCCGAGGGGGATCTTTTACCCGTCTGTCGACTCACATTGAGTCCCGCGTCTGAAAGTCCTCCTGTCTCGGCTTCTGCTCGCTCATTAAGCTCAAAATTATCAAATGCTGTCTCCACTGAACGGAGAAGAGAAGATGCGATTTCAGCCACTTTACTATGAATATTGGTCCAATTCTAATTTTCATGAACTGTAGGGATGTATGGAAACAGTCAGTGACCGAGGGGAAACATTTTCCCGTCTGTGGACTCACAGTGAGTCCCGCGTCTGACAGTTCGCCTGTCTCGGCTTCTGCTCACAGCGAGTCCCGCTTCTGAAGGTCCTCCTGTCTCGGATTCTGCTCACAGTTAGTCCCGCGTCTGAAAGCACAGTGAGTCCCGCGTCTGAAAGTCCTCCTGTCTCGGCTTCTGCTCGCTCACTAAGCTCAGAATGAAAAACTGCTGTCTAGTGAAAGGAGAGGAGAAAGTAAAATCTCAACCAATTTAATAAAAGTGTTTGTCAAATTCTAATGTTCATCAACAATCTGGGTGTATGAAAGTGGCCGAGGGAGATTTTTTTCCCTTCTCTGGACTCACACTGAGTATAGTATCTGAAAGTCTTCGTGTATCCGCTTCTGCTCTCTCATTAAGCTCACAATTAACGACTGCTGTCTCATGTGAAAGGAGAGACCTTCTTTAGAGGCTGCATTTCAGACCAGTGTGTGAAAAAGCCCGAAAATCCACGTATCGCTGCTCAATATCTAATGTTTATCAACTTTCATTTCATGAATAAACAAAATAGACAGCAGTCTGAGGCCAGTGAGTCAACATCTGAGTTTTACTTCTTTGTGTCGCTGATAAAGCTCACAATTAACAAATGCTGTCTCAAGCGAAAGGAGAGGAGAAAATGACAATTCAGCCACTTTAATATGAATGTTTGTGAAATTCGAATGGTTGTGAATGATCTGGGTGTATGAAAACGGTCAGAGGCCGACCGGGATACGGGCGTCTGAAAATCCTCCTGTCTCGGCTTCTGCTCACAGCGAGTCCCGGTTCTGAAGGTCCTTCCTGTCTCGGCTTCTGCTCGCTCATTAAGCTCAGAATTATCAAATGCTGTCTCCACTGAACGGAGAAGAGAAGATGAGATTTCAGCCACTTTATTATGAATATTGGTCCAATTCTAATTTTCATGAACTGTAGGGATGTATGGAAACAGTCTGTGACCAAGGGAAACATTTCCCGTCTGTGGACTCACAGTGAGTCACGCGTCTGAAAGTCTTGCTGTCTCGGCTTCTGCTCACAGCGAGTCCCGCGTCTGAAGGTCCTCCTGTCTCGGCTTCTGCTCACAGCGAGTCCCGCGTCTGAAGGTCCTCCTGTCTCGGCTTCTGCTCACAGTGATTCCCGTCTGGCAGTGCGCCTGTCTCGG
>NW_026117774.1:0-26373 GCF_001640805.2 Lates calcarifer
GCTGCTCAATATCTAATGTTTATCAACTTTCATTTCATGAATAAACAAAATAGACAGCAGTCTGAGGCCAGTGAGTCAACATCTGAGTTTTACTTCTTTGTGTCGCTGATAAAGCTCACAATTAACAAATGCTGTCTCAAGCGAAAGGAGAGGAGAAAATGACAATTCAGCCACTTTAATATGAATGTTTGTGAAATTCGAATGGTTGTGAATGATCTGGGTGTATGAAAACGGTCAGAGGCCGACCGGGATACGGGCGTCTGAAAATCCTCCTGTCTCGGCTTCTGCTCACAGCGAGTCCCGGTTCTGAAGGTCCTTCCTGTCTCGGCTTCTGCTCGCTCATTAAGCTCAGAATTATCAAATGCTGTCTCCACTGAACGGAGAAGAGAAGATGAGATTTCAGCCACTTTATTATGAATATTGGTCCAATTCTAATTTTCATGAACTGTAGGGATGTATGGAAACAGTCAGTGACCGAGGGGAAACATTTTCCCGTCTGTGGACTCACAGTGAGTCACGCGTTTGAAAGTCTTGCTGTCTCGGCTTCAGCTCACAGCGAGTCCCGCGTCTGAAGGTCCTCCTGTCTCGGCTTCTGCTCACAGCGAGACCCGCGTCTGAAGGTCCTCCTGTCTCGGCTTCTGCTCACAGTGATTCCGCGTCTGCAGTGCGCCTGTCTCGGCTTCTGCTCACAGCGAGTCCCGGTTCTGAAGGTCCTTCCTGTCTCGGCTTCTGCTCGCTCACTAAGCTCAGAATGAAAAACTGCTGTCTAGTGAAAGGAGAGGAGAAAGTAAAATCTCATTCACTTTTATATGAATATTGGTCCAATTCTATTGATCATGTACAGTCGGGATGTATGGAAACAGTCTGTGACCGAGGGGAAACATTTTCCCGTCTGTGGACTCACAGTGAGTCCCGCGTCTGAAAGTCTTGCTGTCTCGGCTTCTGCTCACAGCGAGTCCCGCGTCTGAAGGTCCTCCTGTCTCGGCTTCTGCTCGCTCATTAAGCTCAGAATTATCAAATTCTGTCTCCACTGAACGGAGAAGAGAAGATGAGATTTCAGTCACTTTACTATGAATATTGGTCCAATTCTAATTTTCATGAACTGTAGGGATGTATGGAAACAGTCTGTGACCAAGGGGAAACATTTTCCCGTCTGTGGACTCACAGTGAGTCACGCGTCTGAAAGTCTTGCTGTCTCGGATTCTGCTCACAGCGAGTCCCGGTTCTGAAGGTCCTTCCTGTCTCGGCTTCTGCTCGCTCATTAAGCTCAGAATGAAAAACTGCTGTCTAGTGAAAGGAGAGGTGAAAGTAAAATCTCATTCACTTTTATATTAATATTGGTCCAATTCTATTGATCATGTACAGTCGGGATGTATGGAAACAGTCTGTGACCGAGGGGAAACATTTTCCCGTCTGTGGACTCACAGTGAGTCCCGCGTCTGAAAGTCTTGCTGTCTCGGCTTCTGCTCACAGCGAGTCCCGCGTCTGAAGGTCCTCCTGTCTCGGCTTCTGCTCACAGCGAGTCCCGCGTCTGAAGGTCCTCCTGTCTCGGCTTCTGCTCACAGTGATTCCCGCGTCTGCAGTGCGCCTGTCTCGGATTCTGCTCACAGTGATTCCGCAAAATTGATTCCCGCGTCTGAAGGTCCTGCTGTCTCGGCTTCTGCTCGCTCACTAAGCTCAGAATGAAAAACTGCTGTCTAGTGAAAGGAGAGGAGAAAGTAAAATCTCATTCACTTTTATGAATATTGGTCCAATTCTATTGATCATGTACAGTCGGGATGTATGGAAACAGTCGTGACCGAGGGGAAACATTTTCCCGTCTGTGGACTCACAGTGAGTCCCGCGTCTGAAAGTCTTGCTGTCTCGGCTTCTGCTCACAGCGAGTCCCGCGTCTGAAGGTCCTGTCTCGGCTTCTGCTCACGAGTCCCGCGTCTGAAGGTCCTCCTGTCTCGGCTTCTGCTCACAGTGATTCCCGCGTCTGGCAGTGCGCCTCTCGGCTTCTGCTCACAGCGAGTCCCGCGTCTGAAGGTCCTGCTGTCTCGGCTTCTGCTCGCTCACTAAGCTCAGAATGAAAAACTGCTGTCTAGTGAAAGGAGAGGAGAAAGTAAAATCTCATTCACGTTTATATGAATATTGGTCAAATTCTATTGTTCATGTACAGGGATGTATGGAAACCGTGAGCCGCGAGGGATCTTTTACCCGTCTGTCGACTCACATTGAGTCCCGCGTCTGAAAGTCCTCCTGTCTCGGCTTCTGCTCGCTCATTAAGCTCAGAATTATCAAATGCTGTCTCCACTGAACGGAGAAGAGAAGATGAGATTTCAGCCACTTTATTATGAATATTGGTCCAATTCTAATTTTCATGAACTGTAGGGATGTATGGAAACAGTCAGTGACCGAGGGGAAACATTTTCCCGTCTGTGGACTCACAGTGAGTCACGCGTTTGAAAGTCTTGCTGTCTCGGCTTCAGCTCACAGCGAGTCCCGCGTCTGAAGGTCCTCCTGTCTCGGCTTCTGCTCACAGCGAGACCCGCGTCTGAAGGTCCTCCTGTCTCGGCTTCTGCTCACAGTGATTCCCGGTTCTGAAGGTCCTTCCTGTCTCGGCTTCTGCTCGCTCACTAAGCTCAGAATGAAAAACTGCTGTCTAGTGAAAGGAGAGGAGAAAGTAAAATCTCATTTCACTTTTATATGAATATTGGTCCAATTCTATTGATCATGTACAGTCGGGATGTATGGAAACAGTCTGTGACCGAGGGGAAACATTTTCCCGTCTGTGGACTCACAGTGAGTCCCGCGTCTGAAAGTCTTGCTGTCTCGGCTTCTGCTCACAGCGAGTCCCGCGTCTGAAGGTCCTCCTGTCTCGGCTTCTGCTCGCTCATTAAGCTCAGAATTATCAAATTCTGTCTCCACTGAACGGAGAAGAGAAGATGAGATTTCAGTCACTTTACTATGAATATTGGTCCAATTCTAATTTTCATGAACTGTAGGGATGTATGGAAACAGTCAGTGACCGAGGGGAAACATTTTCCCGTCTGTGGACTCACAGTGAGTCCGCGTCTGAATGTCCTCCTGTCACGGCTTCTGCTCACAGTGAGTCCCGCGTCTGAAAGTCCTCCTGTCTCGGCTTCTGCTTGCTCACTAAGCTCAGAATGAAAAACTGCTGTCTAGTGAAAAGAGAGGAAAAGTAAAATCTCAACCAATTTAATAAAAGTGTTTGTCAAATTCTAATGTTCATCAACAATCTGGGTGTATGAAAGTGGCCGAGGGAGATTTTTTTCCCTTCTCTGGACTCACACTGAGTATAGGTATCTGAAAGTCTTCGTGTATCCGCTTCTGCTCTCTCATTAAGCTCACAATTAACGACTGCTGTCCTCATGTGAAAGGAGAGACCTTCTTAGAGGCTGCATTTCAGACCAGTGTGTGAAAAAGCCCGAAAATCCACGTATCGCTGCTCAATATCTAATGTTTATCAAACTTTCATTTCATGAATAAACAAAATAGACAGCAGTCTGAGGCCAGTGAGTCAACATCTGAGTTTTACTTCTTTGTGTCGCTGATAAAGCTCACAATTAACAAATGCTGTCTCAAGCGAAAGGAGAGGAGAAAATGACAATTCAGCCACTTTAATATGAATGTTTGTGAAATTCGAATGGTTGTGAATGATCTGGGTGTATGAAAACGGTCAGAGGCCGACCGGGATACGGGCGTCTGAAAATCCTCCTGTCTCGGCTTCTGCTCACAGCGAGTCCCGGTTCTGAAGGTCCTTCCTGTCTCCGGCTTCTGCTCGCTCATTAAGCTCAGAATTATCAAATGCTGTCTCCACTGAACGGAGAAGAGAAGATGAGATTTCAGCCACTTTATTATGAATATTGGTCCAATTCTAATTTTCATGAACTGTAGGGATGTATGGAAACAGTCAGTGACCGAGGGGAAACATTTTCCCGTCTGTGGACTCACAGTGAGTCACGCGTTTGAAAGTCTTGCTGTCTCGGCTTCAGCTCACAGCGAGTCCCGCGTCTGAAGGTCCTCCTGTCTCGGCTTTCTGCTCACAGCGAGACCCGCGTCTGAAGGTCCTCCTGTCTCGGCTTCTGCTCACAGTGATTCCCGGCGTCTGACAGTGCGCCTGTCTCGGCTTCTGCTCACAGCGAGTCCCGGTTCTGAAGGTCCTTCCTGTCTCGGCTTCTGCTCGCTCACTAAGCTCAGAATGAAAAACTGCTGTCTAGTGAAGGAGAGGAGAAAGTAAAATCTCATTCACTTTTATATGAATATTTGGTCCAATTCTATTGATCATGTACAGTCGGGATGTATGGAAACAGTCTGGTGACCGAGGGGAAAACATTTTCCCGTCTGTGGACTCACAGTGAGTCCCGCGTCTGAAAGTCTTGCTGTCTCGGCTTCTGCTCACAGCGAGTCCCGCGTCTGAAGGTCCTCCTGTCTCGGCTTCTGCTCGCTCATTAAGCTCAGAATTATCAAATTCTGTCTCCACTGAACGGAGAAGAGAAGATGAGATTTCAGTCACTTTACTATGAATATTGGTCCAATTCTAATTTTCATGAACTGTAGGGATGTATGGAAACAGTCTGTGACCAAGGGGAAACATTTTCCCGTCTGTGGACTCACAGTGAGTCACGCGTCTGAAAGTCTTGCTGTCTCGGATTCTGCTCACAGCGAGTCCCGGTTCTGAAGGTCCTTCCTGTCTCGGCTTCTGCTCGCTCATTAAGCTCAGAATGAAAAACTGCTGTCTAGTGAAAGGAGAGGAGAAAGTAAAATCTCATTCACTTTTATATAATATTGGTCCAATTCTATTGATCATGTACAGTCGGGATGTATGGAAACAGTCTGTGACCGAGGGGAAACATTTTCCCGTCTGTGGACTCACAGTGAGTCCCGCGTCTGAAAGTCTTGCTGTCTCGGCTTCTGCTCACAGCGAGTCCCGCGTCTGAAGGTCCTCCTGTCTCGCTTCTGCTCACAGCGAGTCCCGAAGGTCCTCCTGTCTCGGCTTCTGCTCATGATCCCGCGTCTGGCAACAGCGAGTGCGTTGAAGGTGCTGTCTCGGCTTCTGCTCGCTCAAAGCTCAGAATGAAAAACTGGGTGTATGAAAACGGTCAGGCCGACCGGGATACGGGCGTCTGAAAATCCTCCTGTCTCGGCTTCTGCTCACAGCGAGTCCCGGTTCTGAAGGTCCTTCCTGTCTCGGCTTCTGCTCGCTCATTAAGCTCAGAATTATCAAATGCTGTCTCCACTGAACGGAGAAGAGAAGATGAGATTTCAGCCATTTATTATGAATATTGGTCCAATTCTAATTTTCATGAACTGTAGGGATGTATGGAAACAGTCAGTGACCGAGGGGAAACATTTTCCCGTCTGTGGACTCACAGTGAGTCACGCGTTTGAAAGTCTTGCTGTCTCGGCTTCAGCTCACAGCGAGTCCCGCGTCTGAAGGTCCTCCTGTCTCGGCTTCTGCTCACAGCGAGACCCGCGTCTGAAGGTCCTCCTGTCTCGGCTTCTGCTCACAGTGATTCCCGCGTCTGACAGTGCGCCTGTCTCGGCTTCTGCTCACAGCGAGTCCCGGTTCTGAAGGTCCTTCCTGTCTCGGCTTCTGCTCGCTCACTAAGCTCAGAATGAAAAACTGCTGTCTAGTGAAAGGAGAGGAGAAAGTAAAATCTCATTCACTTTTATATGAATATTGGTCCAATTCTATTGATCATGTACAGTCGGGATGTATGGAAACAGTCTGTGACCGAGGGGAAACATTTTCCCGTCTGTGGACTCACAGTGAGTCCCGCGTCTGAAAGTCTTGCTGTCTCGGCTTCTGCTCACAGCGAGTCCCGCGTCTGAAGGTCCTCCTGTCTCGGCTTCTGCTCGCTCATTAAGCTCAGAATTATCAAATTCTGTCTCCACTGAACGGAGAGAGAATGAGATTTCAGTCACTTTACTATGAATATTGGTCCAATTCTAATTTTCATGAACTGTAGGGATGTATGGAAACAGTCTGTGACCAAGGGAAACATTTTCCCGTCTGTGGACTCACAGTGAGTCACGCGTCTGAAAGTCTTGCTGTCTCGGATTCTGCTCACAGCGAGTCCCGGTTCTGAAGGTCCTTCCTGTCTCGGCTTCTGCTCGCTCATTAAGCTCAGAATGAAAAACTGCTGTCTAGTGAAAGGAGAGAAAGTAAAATCTCATTCACTTTTATATTAATATTGGTCCAATTCTATTGATCATGTACAGTCGGGATGTATGAAACAGTCTGTGACCGAGGGGAAACATTTTCCCGTCTGTGGACTCACAGTGAGTCCCGCGTCTGAAAGTCTTGCTGTCTCGGAGCTCACAGCGAGTCCCGCGTCTGAAGGTCCTCCTGTCTCGGCTTCTGCTCACAGCGAGTCCGCGTCTGAATGTCTCGGCTTCTGCTCACAAGTCTTTGCTCACAGTGAGTCCCTGTCTCGGATTCTGCTCACAGTGATTCCCGCGTCTGAAGGTCCTGCTGTCTCGGCTTCTGCTCGCTCACTAAGCTCAGAATGAAAAACTGCTGTCTAGTGAAAGGAGAGGAGAAAGTAAAATCTCATTCACTTTTATATGAATATTGGTCCAATTCTATTGATCATGTACAGTCGGGATGTATGGAAACAGTCTGTGACCGAGGGAAACATTTTCCCGTCTGGACTCACAGTGAGTGTCTGAAAGTCTTGCTGTCTCGCTTCTGCTCACAGCGAGTCCCGCGTCTGAAGGAGCTTCTGACAGCGAGTCTGAAGGTCCTCCTGTCTCGGCTTCTGCTCACAGTGATTCCCGCGTCTGGCAGTGCGCCTGTCTCGGCTTCTGCTCACAGCGAGTCGTCTGAAGGTCCTGCTGTCTCGGCTTCTGCTCGCTCACTAAGCTCAGAATGAAAAACTGTGTCTAGTGAAAGGAGAGGAGAAAGTAAAATCATTCACGTTTATATGAATATTGGTCAAATTCTATTGTTCATGTACAGTCGGGATGTATGGAAACCGTGAGCCGCCGAGGGGGATCTTTTACCCGTCTGTCGACTCACATTGAGTCCCGCGTCTGAAAGTCCTCCTGTCTCGGCTTCTGCTCGCTCATTAAGCTCAGAATTATCAAATGCTGTCCACTGAACGGAGAAGAGAAGATGAGATTTCAGCCACTTTATTATGAATATTGGTCCAATTCTAATTTTCATGAACTGTAGGGATGTATGGAAACAGTCAGTGACCGAGGGGAAACATTTTCCCGTCTGGGACTCACAGTGAGTCACGCGTTTGAAAGTCTTGCTGTCTCGGCTTCAGCTCACAGCGAGTCCCGCGTCTGAAGGTCCTCCTGTCTCGGCTTCTGCTCACAGCGAGACCCGCGTCTGAAGGTCCTCCTGTCTCGGCTTCTGCTCACAGTGATTCCCGGTTCTGAAGGTCCTTCCTGTCTCGGCTTCTGCTCGCTCACTAAGCTCAGAATGAAAAACTGCTGTCTAGTGAAAGGAGAGGAGAAAGTAAAATCTCATTCACTTTTATATGAATATTGGTCCAATTCTATTGATCATGTACAGTCGGGATGTATGGAAACAGTCTGTGACCGAGGGGAAACATTTTCCCGTCTGTGGACTCACAGTGAGTCCCGCGTCTGAAAGTCTGCTGTCTCGGCTTCTGCTCACAGCGAGTCCCGCGTCTGAAGGTCCTCCTGTCTCGGCTTCTGCTCGCTCATTAAGCTCAGAATTATCAAATTCTGTCTCCACTGAACGGAGAAGAGAAGATGAGATTTCAGCCACTTTACTATGAATATTGGTCCAATTCTAATTTTCATGAACTGTAGGGATGTATGGAAACAGTCAGTGACCGAGGGAAACATTTTCCCGTCTGTGGACTCACAGTGAGTCCCGCGTCTGAATGTCCTCCTGTCACGGCTTCTGCTCACAGTGAGTCCCGCGTCTGAAAGTCCTCCTGTCTCGGCTTCTGCTCGCTCACTAAGCTCAGAATGAAAAACTGCTGTCTAGTGAAAAGAGAGGAGAAAGTAAAATCTCAACCAATTTAATAAAGTGTTTGTCAAATTCTAATGTTCATCAACAATCTGGGTGTATGAAAGTGGCCGAGGGAGGATTTTTTTCCCTTCTCTGGACTCACACTGAGTATGGTATCTGAAAGTCTTCGTGTATCCGCTTCTGCTCTCTCATTAAGCTCACAATTAACGACTGCTGTCTCATGTGAAAGGGAGAGACCTTCTTTAGAGGCTGCATTTCAGACCAGTGTGTGAAAAGCCCGAAAATCCACGTATCGCTGCTCAATATCTAATGTTTATCAACTTTCATTTCATGAATAAACAAAATAGACAGCAGTCTGAGGCCAGTGAGTCAACATCTGAGTTTTACTTCTTTGTGTCGCTGATAAAGCTCACAATTAACAAATGCTGTCTCAAGCGAAAGGAGAGGAGAAAATGACAATTCAGCCACTTTAATATGAATGTTTGTGAAATTCGAATGGTTGTGAATGATCTGGGTGTATGAAAACGGTCAGAGGCCGACCGGGATACGGGCGTCTGAAAATCCTCCTGTCTCGGCTTCTGCTCACAGCGAGTCCCGGTTCTGAAGGTCCTTCCTGTCTCGGCTTCTGCTCGCTCATTAAGCTCAGAATTATCAAATGCTGTCTCCACTGAACGGAGAAGAGAAGATGAGATTTCAGCCACTTTATTATGAATATTGGTCCAATTCTAATTTTCATGAACTGTAGGGATGTATGGAAACAGTCAGTGACCGAGGGGAAACATTTTTCCCGTCTGTGGACTCACAGTGAGTCACGCGTTTGAAAGTCTTGCTGTCTCGGCTTCAGCTCACAGCGAGTCCCGCGTCTGAAGGTCCTCCTGTCTCGGCTTCTGCTCACAGCGAGACCCGCGTCTGAAGGTCCTCCTGTCTCGGCTTTCTGCTCACAGTGATTCCCGCGTCTGACAGTGCGCCTGTCTCGGGCTTCTGCTCACAGCGAGTCCCGGTTCTGAAGGTCCTTCCTGTCTCGGCTTCTGCTCGCTCACTAAGCTCAGAATGAAAAACTGCTGTCTAGTGAAAGGAGAGGAGAAAGTAAAATCTCATTCACTTTTATATGAATATTGGTCCAATTCTATTGATCATGTACAGTCGGGATGTATGGAAACAGTCTGTGACCGAGGGGAAACATTTTCCCGTCTGTGGACTCACAGTGAGTCCCGCGTCTGAAAGTCTTGCTGTCTCGGCTTCTGCTCACAGCGAGTCCCGCGTCTGAAGGTCCTCCTGTCTCGGCTTCTGCTCGCTCATTAAGCTCAGAATTATCAAATTCTGTCTCCACTGAACGGAGAAGAGAAGATGAGATTTCAGTCACTTTACTATGAATATTGGTCCAATTCTAATTTTCATGAACTGTAGGGATGTATGGAAACAGTCTGTGACCAAGGGGAAACATTTTCCCGTCTGTGGACTCACAGTGAGTCACGCGTCTGAAAGTCTTGCTGTCTCGGATTCTGCTCACAGCGAGTCCCGGTTCTGAAGGTCCTTCCTGTCTCGGCTTCTGCTCGCTCATTAAGCTCAGAATGAAAACTGCTGTCTAGTGAAAGGAGAGGTGAAAGTAAAATCTCATTCACTTTTATATTAATATTGGTCCAATTCTATTGATCATGTACAGTCGGGATGTATGGAAACAGTCTGTGACCGAGGGGAAACATTTTCCCGTCTGTGGACTCACAGTGAGTCCCGCGTCTGAAAGTCTTGCTGTCTCGGCTTCTGCTCACAGCGAGTCCCGCGTCTGAAGGTCCTCCTGTCTCGGCTTCTGCTCACAGCGAGTCCCGCGTCTGAAGGTCCTCCTGTCTCGGCTTCTGCTCACAGTGATTCCGCGTCTGGCAGTGCGCCTGTCTCGGATTCTGCTCACAGTGATTCCCGCGTCTGAAGGTCCTGCCTGTCTCGGATTCTGCTCACAGTGATTCCCGCGTCTGAAGGTCCTGCTGTCTCGGCTTCTGCTCGCTCACTAAGCTCAGAATGAAAAACTGCTGTCTAGTGAAAGGAGAGGAGAAAGTAAAATCTCATTCACTTTTATATGAATATTGGTCCAATTCTATTGATCATGTACAGTCGGGATGTATGGAAACAGTCTGTGACCGAGGGGAAACATTTTCCCGTCTGTGGACTCACAGTGAGTCCCGCGTCTGAAAGTCTTGCTGTCTCGGCTTCTGCTCACAGCGAGTCCCGCGTCTGAAGGTCCTCCTGTCTCGGCTTCTGCTCACAGCGAGTCCCGCGTCTGAAGGTCCTCCTGTCTCGGCTTCTGCTCACAGTGATTCCCGCGTCTGGCAGTGCGCCTGTCTCGGCTTCTGCTCACAGCGAGTCCCGCGTCTGAAGGTCCTGCTGTCTCGGCTTCTGCTCGCTCACTAAGCTCAGAATGAAAAACTGCTGTCTAGTGAAAGGAGAGGAGAAAGTAAAATCTCATTCACGTTTATATGAATATTGGTCAAATTCTATTGTTCATGTACAGTCGGGATGTATGGAAACCGTGAGCCGCCGGAGGGGGATCTTTTACCCGTCTGTCGACTCACATTGAGTCCCGCGTCTGAAAGTCCTCCTGTCTCGGCTTCTGCTCGCTCATTAAGCTCAGAATTATCAAATGCTGTCTCCACTGAACGGAGAAGAGAAGATGAGATTTCAGCCACTTTATTATGAATATTGGTCCAATTCTAATTTTCATGAACTGTAGGGATGTATGGAAACAGTCAGTGACCGAGGGGAAACATTTTCCCGTCTGTGGACTCACAGTGAGTCACGCGTTTGAAAGTCTTGCTGTCTCGGCTTCAGCTCACAGCGAGTCCCGCGTCTGAAGGTCCTCCTGTCTCGGCTTCTGCTCACAGCGAGACCCGCGTCTGAAGGTCCTCCTGTCTCGGCTTCTGCTCACAGTGATTCCCGGTTCTGAAGGTCCTTCCTGTCTCGGCTTCTGCTCGCTCACTAAGCTCAGAATGAAAAACTGCTGTCTAGTGAAAGGAGAGGAGAAAGTAAAATCTCATTCACTTTTATATGAATATTGGTCCAATTCTATTGATCATGTACAGTCCGGGATGTATGGAAACAGTCTGTGACCGAGGGGAAACATTTTCCCGTCTGTGGGACTCACAGTGAGTCCCGCGTCTGAAAGTCTTGCTGTCTCGGCTTCTGCTCACAGCGAGTCCCGCGTCTGAAGGTCCTCCTGTCTCGGCTTCTGCTCGCTCATTAAGCTCAGAATTATCAAATTCTGTCTCCACTGAACGGAGAAAGAAGATGAGATTTCAGTCACTTTACTATGAATATTGGTCCAATTCTAATTTTCATGAACTGTAGGGATGTATGGAAACAGTCTGTGACCAAGGGGAAACATTTTCCCGTCTGTGGACTCACAGTGAGTCACGCGTCTGAAAGTCTTGCTGTCTCGGCTTCTGCTCACAGCGAGTCCCGGTTCTGAAGTCCTTCCTGTCTCGGCTTCTGCTCGCTCATTAAGCTCAGAATGAAAAACTGCTGTCTAGTGAAAGGAGAGGAGAAAGTAAAATCTCATTCACTTTTATATGAATATTGGTCCAATTCTATTGATCATGTACAGTCGGGATGTATGGAAACAGTCTGTGACGAGGGGAAACATTTTCCCGTCTGTGGACTCACAGTGAGTCCCGCGTCTGAAAGTCTTGCTGTCTCGGCTTCTGCTCACAGCGAGTCCCGCGTCTGAAGGTCCTCCTGTCTCGGCTTCTGCTCACAGCGAGTCCCGCGTCTGAAGGTCCTCCTGTCTCGGCTTCTGCTCACAGTGATTCCCGCGTCTGGCAGTGCGCCCTGTCTCGGCTTCTGCTCACAGCGAGTCCCGCGTCTGAAGGTCCTGCTGTCTCGGCTTCTGCTCGCTCACTAAGCTCAGAATGAAAAACTGCTGTCTAGTGAAAGGAGAGGAGAAAGTAAAATCTCATTCACGTTTATATGAATATTGGTCAAATTCTATTGTTCATGTACAGTCGGGATGTATGGAAACCGTGAGCCGCCGAGGGGGATCTTTTACCCGTCTGTCGACTCACATTGAGTCCCGCGTCTGAAAGTCCTCCTGTCTCGGCTTCTGCTCGGCTCATTAAGCTCAGAATTATCAAATGCTGTCTCCACTGAACGGAGAAGAGAAGATGAGATTTCAGCCACTTTATTATGAATATTGGTCCAATTCTAATTTTCATGAACTGTAGGGATGTATGGAAACAGTCAGTGACCGAGGGGAAACATTTTCCCGTCTGTGGACTCACAGTGAGTCCCGCGTCTGAATGTCCTCCTGTCACGGCTTCTGCTCACAGTGAGTCCGCGTCTGAAAGTCCTCCTGTCTCGGCTTCTGCTCGCTCACTAAGCTCAGAATGAAAAACTGCTGTCTAGTGAAAAGAGAGGAGAAAGTAAAATCTCAACCAATTTAATAAAAGTGTTTGTCAAATTCTAATGTTCATCAACAATCTGGGTGTATGAAAGTGGCCGAGGGAGATTTTTTTCCCTTCTCTGGACTCACACTGAGTATGGTATCTGAAAGTCTTCGTGTATCCGCTTCTGCTCTCTCATTAAGCTCACAATTAACGACTGCTGTCTCATGTGAAAGGAGGAGACCTTCTTTAGAGGCTGCATTCAGACCAGTGTGTGAAAAAGCCCGAAAATCCACGTATCGCTGCTCAATATCTAATGTTTATCAACTTTCATTTCATGAATAAACAAAATAGACAGCAGTCTGAGGCCAGTGAGTCAACATCTGAGTTTTACTTCTTTGTGTCGCTGATAAAGCTCACAATTAACAAATGCTGTCTCAAGCGAAAGGAGAGGAGAAAATGACAATTCAGCCACTTTAATATGAATGTTTGTGAAATTCGAATGGTTGTGAATGATCTGGGTGTATGAAAACGGTCAGAGGCCGACCGGGATACGGGCGTCTGAAAATCCTCCTGTCTCGGCTTCTGCTCACAGCGAGTCCCGGTTCTGAAGGTCCTTCCTGTCTCGGCTTCTGCTCGCTCATTAAGCTCAGAATTATCAAATGCTGTCTCCACTGAACGGAGAAGAGAAGATGAGATTTCAGCCACTTTATTATGAATATTGGTCCAATTCTAATTTTCATGAACTGTAGGGATGTATGGAAACAGTCAGTGACCGAGGGGAAACATTTTCCCGTCTGTGGACTCACAGTGAGTCACGCGTTTGAAAGTCTTGCTGTCTCGGCTTCAGCTCACAGCGAGTCCCGCGTCTGAAGGTCCTCCTGTCTCGGCTTCTGCTCACAGCGAGACCCGCGTCTGAGGTCCTCCTGTCTCGGCTTCTGCTCACAGTGATTCCCGGTTCTGAAGGTCCTTCCTGTCTCGGCTTCTGCTCGCTCACTAAGCTCAGAATGAAAAACTGCTGTCTAGTGAAAGGAGAGGAGAAAGTAAAATCTCATTCACTTTTATATGAATATTGGTCCAATTCTATTGATCATGTACAGTCGGGATGTATGGAAACAGTCTGTGACCGAGGGGAAACATTTTCCCGTCTGTGGACTCACAGTGAGTCCCGCGTCTGAAAGTCTTGCTGTCTCGGCTTCTGCTCACAGCGAGTCCCGCGTCTGAAGGTCCTCCTGTCTCGGCTTCTGCTCGCTCATTAAGCTCAGAATTTATCAAATTCTGTCTCCACTGAACGGAGAAGAGAAGATGAGATTTCAGTCACTTTACTATGAATATTGGTCCAATTCTAATTTTCATGAACTGTAGGGATGTATGGAAACAGTCAGTGACCGAGGGGAAACATTTTCCCGTCTGTGGACTCACAGTGAGTCCCGCGTCTGAATGTCCTCCTGTCACGGCTTCTGCTCACAGTGAGTCCCGCGTCCTGAAAGTCCTCCTGTCTCGGCTTCTGCTTGCTCACTAAGCTCAGAATGAAAAAACTGCTGTCTAGTGAAAAGAGAGGAGAAAGTAAAATCTCAACCAATTTAATAAAAGTGTTTGTCAAATTCTAATGTTCATCAACAATCTGGGTGTATGAAAGTGGCCGAGGGAGATTTTTTTCCCTTCTCTGGACTCACACTGAGTATGGTATCTGAAAGTCTTCGTGTATCCGCTTCTGCTCTCTCATTAAGCTCACAATTAACGACTGCTGTCTCATGTGAAAGGAGAGACCTTCTTTAGAGGCTGCATTTCAGACCAGTGTGTGAAAAAGCCCGAAAATCCACGTATCGCTGCTCAATATCTAATGTTTATCAACTTTCATTTCATGAATAAACAAAATAGACAGCAGTCTGAGGCCAGTGAGTCAACATCTGAGTTTTACTTCTTTGTGTCGCTGATAAAGCTCACAATTAACAAATGCTGTCTCAAGCGAAAGGAGAGGAGAAAATGACAATTCAGCACTTTAATATGAATGTTTGTGAAATTCGAATGGTTGTGAATGATCTGGGTGTATGAAAACGGTCAGAGGCCGACCGGGATACGGGCGTCTGAAAATCCTCCTGTCTCGGCTTCTGCTCACAGCGAGTCCCGGTTCTGAAGGTCCTTCCTGTCTCGGCTTCTGCTCGCTCATTAAGCTCAGAATTATCAAATGCTGTCTCCACTGAACGGAGAAGAGAAGATGAGATTTCAGCCACTTTATTATGAATATTGGTCCAATTCTAATTTTCATGAACTGTGGATGTATGGAAACAGTCAGTGACCGAGGGAAACATTTTCCCGTCTGTGGACTCACAGTGAGTCACGCGTTTGAAAGTCTTGCTGTCTCGGCTTCAGCTCACAGCGAGTCCCGCGTCTGAAGGTCCTCCTGTCTCGGCTTCTGCTCACAGCGAGCCCGCGTCTGAAGGTCCTCCTGTCTCGGCTTCTGCTCACAGTGATTCCCGCGTCTGACAGTGCGCCTGTCTCGGCTTCTGCTCACAGCGAGTCCCGGTTCTGAAGGTCCTTCCTGTCTCGGCTTCTGCTCGCTCACTAAGCTCAGAATGAAAAACTGCTGTCTAGTGAAAGGAGAGGAGAAAGTAAAATCTCATTCACTTTTATATGAATATTGGTCCAATTCTATTGATCTCCACTGAACGGAGAAGAGAAGATGAGATTTCAGCCACTCAGAATTATCAAATGCTGTCTCCACTGAACGGAGAAGAAGATGAGATTTCAGCCACTTTATTATGAATATTGGTCCAATTCTAATTTTCATGACTGTAGGGATGTATGGAACAGTCAGTGACCGAGGGAAACATTTTCCCGTCTGTGGACTCACAGTGAGTTCACGCGTTTGAAAGTCTTGCTGTCTCGGCTTCAGCTCACAGCGGTCCCGCGTCTGAAGGTCCTCCTGTCTCGGCTTCTGCTCACAGCGAGACCCGCGTCTGAAGGTCCTCCTGTCTCGGGCTTCTGCTCACAGTGATTCCCGCGTCTGACAGTGCGCCTGTCTCGGCTTCTGCTCACAGCGAGTCCCGGTTCTGAAGGTCCTTCCTGTCTCGGCTTCTGCTCGCTCACTAAGCTCAGAATGAAAACTGCTGTCTAGTGAAAGGAGAGGAGAAAGTAAAATCTCATTCACTTTTATATGAATATTGGTCCAATTCTATTGATCATGTACAGTCGGGATGTATGGAAACAGTCTGTGACCGAGGGGAAACATTTTCCCGTCTGTGGACTCACAGTGAGTCCCGCGTCTGAAAGTCTTGCTGTCTCGGCTTCTGCTCACAGCGAGTCCCGCGTCTGAAGGTCCTCCTGTCTCGGCTTCTGCTCGCTCATTAAGCTCAGAATTATCAAATTCTGTCTCCACTGAACGGAGAAGAGAAGATGAGATTTCAGTCACTTTACTATGAATATTGGTCCAATTCTAATTTTCATGAACTGTAGGGATGTATGGAAACAGTCTGTGACCAAGGGGAAACATTTTCCCGTCTGTGGACTCACAGTGAGTCACGCGTCTGAAAGTCTTGCTGTCTCGGATTCTGCTCACAGCGAGTCCCGGTTCTGAAGGTCCTTCCTGTCTCGGCTTCTGCTCGCTCCATTAAGCTCAGAATGAAAAACTGCTGTCTAGTGAAAGGAGAGGAGAAAGTAAAATCTCATTCACTTTTATATTAATATTGGTCCAATTCTATTGATCATGTACAGTCGGGATGTATGGAAACAGTCTGTGACCGAGGGGAAACATTTTCCGTCTGTGGACTCACAGTGAGTCCCGCGTCTGAAAGTCTTGCTGTCTCGGCTTCTGCTCACAGCGAGTCCCGCGTCTGAAGGTCCTCCTGTCTCGGCTTCTGCTCACAGCGAGTCCCGCGTCTGAAGGTCTCCTGTCTCGGCTTCTGCTCACAGTGATTCCCGCGTCTGGCAGTGCGCCTGTTCTCGGCTTCTCTGCTCACAGCCGTGTTCCCGCGTCTGAAGGTCCTGCTGTCTCGGCTTCTGCTCGCTCACTAAGCTCAGAATGAAAAACTGCTGTCTAGTGAAAGGAGAGGAGAAAGTAAAATCTCATTCACGTTTATATGAATATTGGTCAAATTCTATTGTTCATGTACAGTCGGGATGTATGGAAACCGTGAGCCGCCGAGGGGGATCTTTTACCCGTCTGTCGACTCACATTGAGTCCCGCGTCTGAAAGTCCTCCTGTCTCGGCTTCTGCTCGCTCATTAAGCTCAGAATTATCAAATGCTGTCTCCACTGAACGGAGAAGAGAAGATGAGATTTCAGCCACTTTATTATGAATATTGGTCCAATTCTAATTTTCATGAACTGTAGGGATGTATGGAAACAGTCAGTGACCGAGGGGAAACATTTTCCCGTCTGTGGACTCACAGTGAGTCCCGCGTCTGAATGTCCTCCTGTCACGGCTTCTGCTCACAGTGAGTCCCGCGTCTGAAAGTCCTCCTGTCTCGGCTTCTGCTCGCTCACTAAGCTCAGAATGAAAAACTGCTGTCTAGTGAAAAGAGAGGAGAAAAGTAAAATCTCAACCAATTTAATAAAAGTGTTTGTCAAATTCTAATGTTCATCAACAATCTGGGTGTATGAAAGTGGCCGAGGGAGATTTTTTTCCCTTCTCTGGACTCACACTGAGTATGGTATCTGAAAGTCTTCGTGTATCCGCTTCTGCTCTCTCATTAAGCTCACAATTAACGACTGCTGTCTCATGTGAAAGGAGAGACCTTCTTTAGAGGCTGCATTTCAGACCAGTGTGTGAAAAAGCCGAAAATCCACGTATCGCTGCTCAATATCTAATGTTTATCAACTTTCATTTCATGAATAAACAAAATAGACAGCAGTCTGAGGCCAGTGAGTCAACATCTGAGTTTTACTTCTTTGTGTCGCTGATAAAGCTCACAATTAACAAATGCTGTCTCAAGCGAAAGGAGAGGAGAAAATGACAATTCAGCCACTTTAATATGAATGTTTGTGAAATTCGAATGGTTGTGAATGATCTGGGTGTATGAAAACGGTCAGAGGCCGACCGGGATACGGGCGTCTGAAAATCCTCCTGTCTCGGCTTCTGCTCACAGCGAGTCCCGGTTCTGAAGGTCCTTCCTGTCTCGGCTTTCTGCTCGCTCATTAAGCTCAGAATTATCAAATGCTGTCTCCACTGAACGGAGAAGAGAAGATGAGATTTCAGCCACTTTATTATGAATATTGGTCCAATTCTAATTTTCATGAACTGTAGGGATGTATGGAAACAGTCAGTGACCGAGGGGAAACATTTTCCGTCTGTGGACTCACAGTGAGTCACGCGTTTGAAAGTCTTGCTGTCTCGGCTTCAGCTCACAGCGAGTCCCGCGTCTGAAGGTCCTCCTGTCTCGGCTTCTGCTCACAGCGAGACCCTGCGTCTGAAGGTCCTCCTGTCTCGGCTTCTGCTCACAGTGATTCCCGGTTCTGAAGGTCCTTCCTGTCTCGGCTTCTGCTCGCTCACTAAGCTCAGAATGAAAAACTGCTGTCTAGTGAAAGGAGAGGAGAAAGTAAAATCTCATTCACTTTTATATGAATATTGGTCCAATTCTATTGATCATGTACAGTCGGGATGTATGGAAACAGTCTGTGACCGAGGGGAAACATTTTCCCGTCTGTGGACTCACAGTGAGTCCCGCGTCTGAAAGTCTTGCTGTCTCGGCTTCTGCTCACAGCGAGTCCCGCGTCTGAAGGTCCTCCTGTCTCGGCTTCTGCTCGCTCATTAAGCTCAGAATTATCAAATTCTGTCTCCACTGAACGGAGAAGAGAAGATGAGATTTCAGTCACTTTACTATGAATATTGGTCCAATTCTAATTTTCATGAACTGTAGGGATGTATGGAAACAGTCTGTGACCAAGGGGAAACATTTTCCCGGTCTGTGGACTCACAGTGAGTCACGCGTCTGAAAGTCTGCTGTCTCGGCTTCTGCTCACAGCGAGTCCCGGTTCTGAAGGTCCTTCCTGTCTCGGCTTCTGCTCGCTCATTAAGCTCAGAATGAAAAACTGCTGTCTAGTGAAAGGAGAGGAGAAAGTAAAATCTCATTCACTTTTATATGAATATTGGTCCAATTCTATTGATCATGTACAGTCGGGATGTTATGGAAACAGTCTGTGACCGAGGGGAAACATTTTCCCGTCTGTGGACTCACAGTGAGTCCCGCGTCTGAAAGTCTTGCTGTCTCGGCTTCTGCTCACAGCGAGTCCCGCGTCTGAAGGTCCTCCTGTCTCGGCTTCTGCTCACAGCGAGTCCCGCGTCTGAAGGTCCTCCTGTCTCGGCTTCTGCTCACAGTGATTCCCGCGTCTGGCCAGTGCGCCTGTCTCTCGGCTTCTGCTCACAGCGAGTCCCGCGTCTGAAGGTCCTGCTGTCTCGGCTTCTGCTCGCTCACTAAGCTCAGAATGAAAAACTGCTGTCTAGTGAAAGGAGAGGAGAAAGTAAAATCTCATTCACGTTTATATGAATATTGGTCAAATTCTATTGTTCATGTACAGTCGGGATGTATGGAAACCGTGAGCCGCCGAGGGGGGATCTTTTACCCGTCTGTCGACTCACATTGAGTCCCGCGTCTGAAAGTCCTCCTGTCTCGGCTTCTGCTCGCTCATTAAGCTCAGAATTATCAAATGCTGTCTCCACTGAACGGAGGAAGAGAAGATGAGATTTCAGCCACTTTATTATGAATATTGGTCCAATTCTAATTTTCATGAACTGTAGGGATGTATGGAAACAGTCAGTGACCGAGGGAAACATTTTCCCGTCTGTGGACTCACAGTGAGTCCCGCGTCTGAATGTCCTCCTGTCACGGCTTCTGCTCACAGTGAGTCCCGCGTCTGAAAGTCCTCCTGTCTCGGCTTCTGCTCGCTCACTAAGCTCAGAATGAAAAACTGCTGTCTAGTGAAAAGAGAGGAGAAAGTAAAATCTCAACCAATTTAATAAAAGTGTTTGTCAAATTCTAATGTTCATCAACAATCTGGGTGTATGAAAGTGGCCGAGGGAGATTTTTTTCCCTTCTCTGGACTCACACTGAGTATGGTATCTGAAAGTCTTCGTGTATCCGCTTCTGCTCTCTCATTAAGCTCACAATTAACGACTGCTGTCTCATGTGAAAGGAGAGACCTTCTTTAGAGGCTGCATTTCAGACCAGTGTGTGAAAAAGCCCGAAAATCCACGTATCGCTGCTCAATATCTAATGTTTATCAACTTTCATTTCATGAATAAACAAAATAGACAGCAGTCTGAGGCCAGTGAGTCAACATCTGAGTTTTACTTCTTTGTGTCGCTGATAAAGCTCACAATTAACAAATGCTGTCTCAAGCGAAAGGAGAGGAGAAAATGACAATTCAGCCACTTTAATATGAATGTTTGTGAAATTCGAATGGTTGTGAATGATCTGGGTGTATGAAAACGGTCAGAGGCCGACCGGGATACGGGCGTCTGAAAATCCTCCTGTCTCGGCTTCTGCTCACAGCGAGTCCCGGTTCTGAAGGTCCTTCCTGTCTCGGCTTCTGCTCGCTCATTAAGCTCAGAATTATCAAATGCTGTCTCCACTGAACGGAGAAGAGAAGATGAGATTTCAGCCACTTTATTATGAATATTGGTCCAATTCTAATTTTCATGAACTGTAGGGATGTATGGAAACAGTCAGTGACCGAGGGGAAACATTTTCCCGTCTGTGGACTCACAGTGAGTCACGCGTTTGAAAGTCTTGCTGTCTCGGCTTCAGCTCACAGCGAGTCCCGCGTCTGAAGGTCCTCCTGTCTCGGCTTCTGCTCACAGCGAGACCCGCGTCTGAAGGTCCTCCTGTCTCGGCTTCTGCTCACAGTGATTCCCGGTTCTGAAGGTCCTTCCTGTCTCGGCTTCTGCTCGCTCACTAAGCTCAGAATGAAAAACTGCTGTCTAGTGAAAGGAGAGGAGAAAGTAAAATCTCATTCACTTTTATATGAATATTGGTCCAATTCTATTGATCATGTACAGTCGGGATGTATGGAAACAGTCTGTGACCGAGGGGAAACATTTTCCCGTCTGTGGACTCACAGTGAGTCCCGCGTCTGAAAGTCTTGCTGTCTCGGCTTCTGCTCACAGCGAGTCCCGCGTCTGAAGGTCCTCCTGTCTCGGCTTCTGCTCGCTCATTAAGCTCAGAATTATCAAATTCTGTCTCCACTGAACGGAGAAGAGAAGATGAGATTTCAGTCACTTTACTATGAATATTGGTCCAATTCTAATTTTCATGAACTGTAGGGATGTATGGAAACAGTCAGTGACCGAGGGGAAACATTTTCCCGTCTGTGGACTCACAGTGAGTCCCGCGTCTGAATGTCCTCCTGTCACGGCTTCTGCTCACAGTGAGTCCCGCGTCTGAAAGTCCTCCTGTCTCGGCTTCTGCTTGCTCACTAAGCTCAGAATGAAAAACTGCTGTCTAGTGAAAAGAGAGGAGAAAGTAAAATCTCAACCAATTTAATAAAAGTGTTTGTCAAATTCTAATGTTCATCAACAATCTGGGTGTATGAAAGTGGCCGAGGGAGATTTTTTTCCCTTCTCTGGACTCACACTGAGTATGGTATCTGAAAGTCTTCGTGTATCCGCTTCTGCTCTCTCATTAAGCTCACAATTAACGACTGCTGTCTCATGTGAAAGGAGAGACCTTCTTTAGAGGCTGCATTTCAGACCAGTGTGTGAAAAAGCCCGAAAATCCACGTATCGCTGCTCAATATCTAATGTTTATCAACTTTCATTTCATGAATAAACAAAATAGACAGCAGTCTGAGGCCAGTGAGTCAACATCTGAGTTTTACTTCTTTGTGTCGCTGATAAAGCTCACAATTAACAAATGCTGTCTCAAGCGAAAGGAGAGGAGAAAATGACAATTCAGCCACTTTAATATGAATGTTTGTGAAATTCGAATGGTTGTGAATGATCTGGGTGTATGAAAACGGTCAGAGGCCGACCGGGATACGGGCGTCTGAAAATCCTCCTGTCTCGGCTTCTGCTCACAGCGAGTCCCGGTTCTGAAGGTCCTTCCTGTCTCGGCTTCTGCTCGCTCATTAAGCTCAGAATTATCAAATGCTGTCTCCACTGAACGGAGAAGAGAAGATGAGATTTCAGCCACTTTATTATGAATATTGGTCCAATTCTAATTTTCATGAACTGTAGGGATGTATGGAAACAGTCAGTGACCGAGGGGAAACATTTTCCCGTCTGTGGACTCACAGTGAGTCACGCGTTTGAAAGTCTTGCTGTCTCGGCTTCAGCTCACAGCGAGTCCCGCGTCTGAAGGTCCTCCTGTCTCGGCTTCTGCTCACAGCGAGACCCGCGTCTGAAGGTCCTCCTGTCTCGGCTTCTGCTCACAGTGATTCCCGCGTCTGACAGTGCGCCTGTCTCGGCTTCTGCTCACAGCGAGTCCCGGTTCTGAAGGTCCTTCCTGTCTCGGCTTCTGCTCGCTCACTAAGCTCAGAATGAAAAACTGCTGTCTAGTGAAAGGAGAGGAGAAAGTAAAATCTCATTCACTTTTATATGAATATTGGTCCAATTCTATTGATCATGTACAGTCGGGATGTATGGAAACAGTCTGTGACCGAGGGGAAACATTTTCCCGTCTGTGGACTCACAGTGAGTCCCGCGTCTGAAAGTCTTGCTGTCTCGGCTTCTGCTCACAGCGAGTCCCGCGTCTGAAGGTCCTCCTGTCTCGGCTTCTGCTCGCTCATTAAGCTCAGAATTATCAAATTCTGTCTCCACTGAACGGAGAAGAGAAGATGAGATTTCAGTCACTTTACTATGAATATTGGTCCAATTCTAATTTTCATGAACTGTAGGGATGTATGGAAACAGTCTGTGACCAAGGGGAAACATTTTCCCGTCTGTGGACTCACAGTGAGTCACGCGTCTGAAAGTCTTGCTGTCTCGGATTCTGCTCACAGCGAGTCCCGGTTCTGAAGGTCCTTCCTGTCTCGGCTTCTGCTCGCTCATTAAGCTCAGAATGAAAAACTGCTGTCTAGTGAAAGGAGAGGTGAAAGTAAAATCTCATTCACTTTTATATTAATATTGGTCCAATTCTATTGATCATGTACAGTCGGGATGTATGGAAACAGTCTGTGACCGAGGGGAAACATTTTCCCGTCTGTGGACTCACAGTGAGTCCCGCGTCTGAAAGTCTTGCTGTCTCGGCTTCTGCTCACAGCGAGTCCCGCGTCTGAAGGTCCTCCTGTCTCGGCTTCTGCTCACAGCGAGTCCCGCGTCTGAAGGTCCTCCTGTCTCGGCTTCTGCTCACAGTGATTCCCGCGTCTGGCAGTGCGCCTGTCTCGGATTCTGCTCACAGTGATTCCCGCGTCTGAAGGTCCTGCTGTCTCGGATTCTGCTCACAGTGATTCCCGCGTCTGAAGGTCCTGCTGTCTCGGCTTCTGCTCGCTCACTAAGCTCAGAATGAAAAACTGCTGTCTAGTGAAAGGAGAGGAGAAAGTAAAATCTCATTCACTTTTATATGAATATTGGTCCAATTCTATTGATCATGTACAGTCGGGATGTATGGAAACAGTCTGTGACCGAGGGGAAACATTTTCCCGTCTGTGGACTCACAGTGAGTCCCGCGTCTGAAAGTCTTGCTGTCTCGGCTTCTGCTCACAGCGAGTCCCGCGTCTGAAGGTCCTCCTGTCTCGGCTTCTGCTCACAGCGAGTCCCGCGTCTGAAGGTCCTCCTGTCTCGGCTTCTGCTCACAGTGATTCCCGCGTCTGGCAGTGCGCCTGTCTCGGCTTCTGCTCACAGCGAGTCCCGCGTCTGAAGGTCCTGCTGTCTCGGCTTCTGCTCGCTCACTAAGCTCAGAATGAAAAACTGCTGTCTAGTGAAAGGAGAGGAGAAAGTAAAATCTCATTCACGTTTATATGAATATTGGTCAAATTCTATTGTTCATGTACAGTCGGGATGTATGGAAACCGTGAGCCGCCGAGGGGGATCTTTTACCCGTCTGTCGACTCACATTGAGTCCCGCGTCTGAAAGTCCTCCTGTCTCGGCTTCTGCTCGCTCATTAAGCTCAGAATTATCAAATGCTGTCTCCACTGAACGGAGAAGAGAAGATGAGATTTCAGCCACTTTATTATGAATATTGGTCCAATTCTAATTTTCATGAACTGTAGGGATGTATGGAAACAGTCAGTGACCGAGGGGAAACATTTTCCCGTCTGTGGACTCACAGTGAGTCACGCGTTTGAAAGTCTTGCTGTCTCGGCTTCAGCTCACAGCGAGTCCCGCGTCTGAAGGTCCTCCTGTCTCGGCTTCTGCTCACAGCGAGACCCGCGTCTGAAGGTCCTCCTGTCTCGGCTTCTGCTCACAGTGATTCCCGGTTCTGAAGGTCCTTCCTGTCTCGGCTTCTGCTCGCTCACTAAGCTCAGAATGAAAAACTGCTGTCTAGTGAAAGGAGAGGAGAAAGTAAAATCTCATTCACTTTTATATGAATATTGGTCCAATTCTATTGATCATGTACAGTCGGGATGTATGGAAACAGTCTGTGACCGAGGGGAAACATTTTCCCGTCTGTGGACTCACAGTGAGTCCCGCGTCTGAAAGTCTTGCTGTCTCGGCTTCTGCTCACAGCGAGTCCCGCGTCTGAAGGTCCTCCTGTCTCGGCTTCTGCTCGCTCATTAAGCTCAGAATTATCAAATTCTGTCTCCACTGAACGGAGAAGAGAAGATGAGATTTCAGTCACTTTACTATGAATATTGGTCCAATTCTAATTTTCATGAACTGTAGGGATGTATGGAAACAGTCAGTGACCGAGGGGAAACATTTTCCCGTCTGTGGACTCACAGTGAGTCCCGCGTCTGAATGTCCTCCTGTCACGGCTTCTGCTCACAGTGAGTCCCGCGTCTGAAAGTCCTCCTGTCTCGGCTTCTGCTTGCTCACTAAGCTCAGAATGAAAAACTGCTGTCTAGTGAAAAGAGAGGAGAAAGTAAAATCTCAACCAATTTAATAAAAGTGTTTGTCAAATTCTAATGTTCATCAACAATCTGGGTGTATGAAAGTGGCCGAGGGAGATTTTTTTCCCTTCTCTGGACTCACACTGAGTATGGTATCTGAAAGTCTTCGTGTATCCGCTTCTGCTCTCTCATTAAGCTCACAATTAACGACTGCTGTCTCATGTGAAAGGAGAGACCTTCTTTAGAGGCTGCATTTCAGACCAGTGTGTGAAAAAAGCCCGAAAATCCACGTATCGCTGCTCAATATCTAATGTTTATCAACTTTCATTTCATGAATAAACAAAATAGACAGCAGTCTGAGGCCAGTGAGTCAACATCTGAGTTTTACTTCTTTGTGTCGCTGATAAAGCTCACAATTAACAAATGCTGTCTCAAGCGAAAGGAGAGGAGAAAATGACAATTCAGCCACTTTAATATGAATGTTTGTGAAATTCGAATGGTTGTGAATGATCTGGGTGTATGAAAACGGTCAGAGGCCGACCGGGATACGGGCGTCTGAAAATCCTCCTGTCTCGGCTTCTGCTCACAGCGAGTCCCGGTTCTGAAGGTCCTTCCTGTCTCGGCTTCTGCTCGCTCATTAAGCTCAGAATTATCAAATGCTGTCTCCACTGAACGGAGAAGAGAAGATGAGATTTCAGCCACTTTATTATGAATATTGGTCCAATTCTAATTTTCATGAACTGTAGGGATGTATGGAAACAGTCAGTGACCGAGGGGAAACATTTTCCCGTCTGTGGACTCACAGTGAGTCACGCGTTTGAAAGTCTTGCTGTCTCGGCTTCAGCCTCACAGCGAGTCCCGCGTCTGAAGGTCCTCCTGTCTCGGCTTCTGCTCACAGCGAGACCCGCGTCTGAAGGTCCTCCTGTCTCGGCTTCTGCTCACAGTGATTCCCGCGTCTGACAGTGCGCCTGTCTCGGCTTCTGCTCACAGCGAGTCCCGGTTCTGAAGGTCCTTCCTGTCTCGGCTTCTGCTCGCTCACTAAGCTCAGAATGAAAAACTGCTGTCTAGTGAAAGGAGAGGAGAAAGTAAAATCTCATTCACTTTTATATGAATATTGGTCCAATTCTATTGATCATGTACAGTCGGGATGTATGGAAACAGTCTGTGACCGAGGGGAAACATTTTCCCGTCTGTGGACTCACAGTGAGTCCCGCGTCTGAAAGTCTTGCTGTCTCGGGCTTCTGCTCACAGCGAGTCCCGCGTCTGAAGGTCCTCCTGTCTCGGCTTCTGCTCGCTCATTAAGCTCAGAATTATCAAATTCTGTCTCCACTGAACGGAGAAGAGAAGATGAGATTTCAGTCACTTTACTATGAATATTTGTCCAATTCTAATTTTCATGAACTGTAGGGATGTATGGAAACAGTCTGTGACCAAGGGGAAACATTTTCCCGTCTGTGGACTCACAGTGAGTCACGCGTCTGAAAGTCTTGCTGTCTCGGATTCTGCTCACAGCGAGTCCCGGTTCTGAAGGTCCTTCCTGTCTCGGCTTCTGCTCGCTCATTAAGCTCAGAATGAAAAACTGCTGTCTAGTGAAAGGAGAGGTGAAAGTAAAATCTCATTCACTTTTATATTAATATTGGTCCAATTCTATTGATCATGTACAGTCGGGATGTATGGAAACAGTCTGTGACCGAGGGGAAACATTTTCCCGTCTGTGGACTCACAGTGAGTCCCGCGTCTGAAAGTCTTGCTGTCTCGGCTTCTGCTCACAGCGAGTCCCGCGTCTGAAGGTCCTCCTGTCTCGGCTTCTGCTCACAGCGAGTCCGCGTCTGAAGGTCCTCCTGTCTCGCTTCTGCTCACAGTGATTCCGCGTCTGGCAGTGCGCCTGTCTCGGATTCTGCTCACAGTGATTCCCGGTCTGAAGGTCCTGCTGTCTCGGATTCTGCTCACAGTGATTCCCGCGTCTGAAGGTCCTGCTGTCTCGGCTTCTGCTCGCTCACTAAGCTCAGAATGAAAAACTGCTGTCTAGTGAAAGGAGAGGAGAAAGTAAAATCTCATTCACTTTTATATGAATATTGGTCCAATTCTATTGATCATGTACAGTCGGGATGTATGGAAAC
>NW_026117775.1:0-23075 GCF_001640805.2 Lates calcarifer
GGTCAAATTCTATTGTTCATGTACAGTCGGGATGTATGGAAACCGTGAGCCGCCGAGGGGATCTTTTACCCGTCTGTCGACTCACATTGAGTCCCGCGTCTGAAAGTCCTCCTGTCTCGGCTTCTGCTCGCTCATTAAGCTCAGAATTATCAAATGCTGTCTCCACTGAACGGAGAAGAGAAGATGAGATTTCAGCCACTTTACTATGAATATTGGTCCAATTCTAATTTTCATGAACTGTAGGGATGTATGGAAACAGTCAGTGACCGAGGGGAAACATTTTCCCGTCTGTGGACTCACAGTGAGTCCCGCGTCTGAATGTCCTCCTGTCACGGCTTCTGCTCACAGTGAGTCCCGCGTCTGAAAGTCCTCCTGTCTCGGCTTCTGCTCGCTCACTAAGCTCAGAATGAAAAACTGCTGTCTAGTGAAAAGAGAGGAGAAAGTAAAATCTCAACCAATTTAATAAAAGTGTTTGTCAAATTCTAATGTTCATCAACAATCTGGGTGTATGAAAGTGGCCGAGGGAGATTTTTTTCCCTTCTCTGGACTCACACTGAGTATGGTATCTGAAAGTCTTCGTGTATCCGCTTCTGCTCTCTCATTAAGCTCACAATTAACGACTGCTGTCTCATGTGAAAGGAGAGACCTTCTTTAGAGGCTGCATTTCAGACCAGTGTGTGAAAAAGCCCGAAAATCCACGTATCGCTGCTCAATATCTAATGTTTATCAACTTTCATTTCATGAATAAACAAAATAGACAGCAGTCTGAGGCCAGTGAGTCAACATCTGAGTTTTACTTCTTTGTGTCGCTGATAAAGCTCACAATTAACAAATGCTGTCTCAAGCGAAAGGAGAGGAGAAAATGACAATTCAGCCACTTTAATATGAATGTTTGTGAAATTCGAATGGTTGTGAATGATCTGGGTGTATGAAAACGGTCAGAGGCCGACCGGGATACGGGCGTCTGAAAATCCTCCTGTCTCGGCTTCTGCTCACAGCGAGTCCCGGTTCTGAAGGTCCTTCCTGTCTCGGCTTCTGCTCGCTCATTAAGCTCAGAATTATCAAATGCTGTCTCCACTGAACGGAGAAGAGAAGATGAGATTTCAGCCACTTTATTATGAATATTGGTCCAATTCTAATTTTCAAACTGTAGGGATGTATGGAAACAGTCAGTGACCGAGGGGAAACATTTTCCCGTCTGTGGACTCACAGTGAGTCACGCGTTTGAAAGTCTTGCTGTCTCGGCTTCAGCTCACAGCGAGTCCCGCGTCTGAAGGTCCTCCTGTCTCGGCTTCTGCTCACAGCGAGACCCGCGTCTGAAGGTCCTCCTGTCTCGGCTTCTGCTCACAGTGATTCCCCGTTCTGAAGGTCCTTCCTGTCTCGGCTTCTGCTCGCTCACTAAGCTCAGAATGAAAAACTGCTGTCTAGTGAAAGGAGAGGAGAAAGTAAAATCTCATTCACTTTTATATGAATATTGGTCCAATTCTATTGATCATGTACAGTCGGGATGTATGGAAACAGTCTGTGACCGAGGGGAAACATTTTCCCGTCTGTGGACTCACAGTGAGTCCCGCGTCTGAAAGTCTTGCTGTCTCGGCTTCTGCTCACAGCGAGTCCCGCGTCTGAAGGTCCTCCTGTCTCGGCTTCTGCTCGCTCATTAAGCTCAGAATTATCAAATTCTGTCTCCACTGAACGGAGAAGAGAAGATGAGATTTCAGTCACTTTACTATGAATATTGGTCCAATTCTAATTTTCATGAACTGTAGGGATGTATGGAAACAGTCTGTGACCAAGGGGAAACATTTTCCCGTCTGTGGACTCACAGTGAGTCACGCGTCTGAAAGTCTTGCTGTCTCGGCTTCTGCTCACAGCGAGTCCCGGTTCTGAAGGTCCTTCCTGTCTCGGCTTCTGCTCGCTCATTAAGCTCAGAATGAAAAACTGCTGTCTAGTGAAAGGAGAGGAGAAAGTAAAATCTCATTCACTTTTATATTAATATTGGTCCAATTCTATTGATCATGTACAGTCGGGATGTATGGAAACAGTCTGTGACCGAGGGGAAACATTTTCCCGTCTGTGGACTCACAGTGAGTCCCGCGTCTGAAAGTCTTGCTGTCTCGCTTCTGCTCACAGCGAGTCCCGCGTCTGTCCTCCTGTCTCGGCTTCTGCTCACAGCGAGTCCCGCGTCTGAAGGTCCTCCTGTCTCGGCTTCTGCTCACAGTGATTCCCGTCTGGCAGTGCGCCTGTCTCGGCTTCTGCTCACAGCGAGTCCCGCGTCTGAAGGTCCTGCTGTCTCGGCTTCTGCTCGCTCACTAAGCTCAGAATGAAAAACTGCTGTCTAGTGAAAGGAGAGGAGAAAGTAAAATCTCATTCACGTTTATATGAATATTGGTCAAATTCTATTGTTCATGTACAGTCGGGATGTATGGAAACCGTGAGCCGCCGAGGGGGATCTTTTACCCGTCTGTCGACTCACATTGAGTCCCGCGTCTGAAAGTCCTCCTGTCTCGGCTTCTGCTCGCTCATTAAGCTCAGAATTATCAAATGCTGTCTCCACTGAACGGAGAAGAGAAGATGAGATTTCAGCCACTTTATTATGAATATTGGTCCAATTCTAATTTTCATGAACTGTAGGGATGTATGGAAACAGTCAGTGACCGAGGGGAAACATTTTCCCGTCTGTGGACTCACAGTGAGTCCCGCGTCTGAATGTCCTCCTGTCACGGCTTCTGCTCACAGTGAGTCCCGCGTCTGAAAGTCCTCCTGTCTCGGCTTCTGCTCGCTCACTAAGCTCAGAATGAAAAACTGCTGTCTAGTGAAAAGAGAGGAGAAAGTAAAATCTCAACCAATTTAATAAAAGTGTTTGTCAAATTCTAATGTTCATCAACAATCTGGGTGTATGAAAGTGGCCGAGGGAGATTTTTTTCCCTTCTCTGGACTCACACTGAGTATGGTATCTGAAAGTCTTCGTGTATCCGCTTCTGCTCTCTCATTAAGCTCACAATTAACGACTGCTGTCTCATGTGAAAGGAGAGACCTTCTTTAGAGGCTGCATTTCAGACCAGTGTGTGAAAAAGCCCGAAAATCCACGTATCGCTGCTCAATATCTAATGTTTATCAACTTTCATTTCATGAATAAACAAAATAGACAGCAGTCTGAGGCCAGTGAGTCAACATCTGAGTTTTACTTCTTTGTGTCGCTGATAAAGCTCACAATTAACAAATGCTGTCTCAAGCGAAAGGAGAGGAGAAAATGACAATTCAGCCACTTTAATATGAATGTTTGTGAAATTCGAATGGTTGTGAATGATCTGGGTGTATGAAAACGGTCAGAGGCCGACCGGGATACGGGCGTCTGAAAATCCTCCTGTCTCGGCTTCTGCTCACAGCGAGTCCCGGTTCTGAAGGTCCTTCCTGTCTCGGCTTCTGCTCGCTCATTAAGCTCAGAATTATCAAATGCTGTCTCCACTGAACGGAGAAGAGAAGATGAGATTTCAGCCACTTTATTATGAATATTGGTCCAATTCTAATTTTCATGAACTGTAGGGATGTATGGAAACAGTCAGTGACCGAGGGGAAACATTTTCCCGTCTGTGGACTCCAATTCTAATTTTCATGAACTGTAGGGATGTATGGAAACAGTCTGTGACCGAGGGGAAACATTTTCCCGTCTGTGGACTCACAGTGAGTCCCGCGTTTGAAAGTCTTGCTGTCTCGGCTTCTGCTCACAGCGAGTCCCGCGTCTGAAGGTCCTCCTGTCTCGGCTTCTGCTCACAGCGAGACCCGCGTCTGAAGGTCCTCCTGTCTCGGCTTCTGCTCACAGTGATTCCCGCGTCTGACAGTGCCTGTCTCGGCTTCTGCTCACAGCGAGTCCCGGTTCTGAAGGTCCTTCCTGTCTCGGCTTCTGCTCGCTCACTAAGCTCAGAATGAAAAACTGCTGTCTAGTGAAAGGAGAGGAGAAAGTAAAATCTCATTCACTTTTATATGAATATTGGTCCAATTCTATTGATCATGTACAGTCGGGATGTATGGAAACAGTCTGTGACCGAGGGGAAACATTTTCCCGTCTGTGGACTCACAGTGAGTCCCGCGTCTGAAAGTCTTGCTGTCTCGGCTTCTGCTCACAGCGAGTCCCGGTCTGAAGGTCCTCCTGTCTCGGCTTCTGCTCAAGGTCCTCCTGTCTGGCAGTGCTGTCTGCTCGCTCACAGCGAGTCCCGCGTAAGCCTGCACTAAGAATTATCAGGAAGGAGAAAGTTCTGTTTATATGAATATTGGTCAAATTCTATTGTTCATGTACAGTCGGGATGTATGGAAACCGTGAGCGCCGAGGGGATTTTACCCGTCTGTCGACTCACATTGAGTCCCGCGTCTGAAAGTCCTCCTGTCTCGGCTTCTGCTCGCTCATTAAGCTCAAAATTATCAAATGCTGTCTCCACTGAACGGAGAAGAGAAGATGCGATTTCAGCCACTTTACTATGAATATTGGTCCAATTCTAATTTTCATGAACTGTAGGGATGTATGGAAACAGTCAGTGACCGAGGGGAAACATTTTCCCGTCTGTGGACTCACAGTGAGTCCCGCGTCTGAATGTCCTCCTGTCACGGCTTCTGCTCACAGTGAGTCCCGCGTCTGAAAGTCCTCCTGTCTCGGCTTCTGCTCGCTCACTAAGCTCAGAATGAAAAACTGCTGTCTAGTGAAAAGAGAGGAGAAAGTAAAATCTCAACCAATTTAATAAAAGTGTTTGTCAAATTCTAATGTTCATCAACAATCTGGGTGTATGAAAGTGGCCGAGGGAGATTTTTTTCCCTTCTCTGGACTCACACTGAGTATGGTATCTGAAAGTCTTCGTGTATCCGCTTCTGCTCTCTCATTAAGCTCACAATTAACGACTGCTGTCTCATGTGAAAGGAGAGACCTTCTTTAGAGGCTGCATTTCAGACCAGTGTGTGAAAAAGCCCGAAAATCCACGTATCGCTGCTCAATATCTAATGTTTATCAACTTTCATTTCATGAATAAACAAAATAGACAGCAGTCTGAGGCCAGTGAGTCAACATCTGAGTTTTACTTCTTTGTGTCGCTGATAAAGCTCACAATTAACAAATGCTGTCTCAAGCGAAAGGAGAGGAGAAAATGACAATTCAGCCACTTTAATATGAATGTTTGTGAAATTCGAATGGTTGTGAATGATCTGGGTGTATGAAAACGGTCAGAGGCCGACCGGGATACGGGCGTCTGAAAATCCTCCTGTCTCGGCTTCTGCTCACAGCGAGTCCCGGTTCTGAAGGTCCTTCCTGTCTCGGCTTCTGCTCGCTCATTAAGCTCAGAATTATCAAATGCTGTCTCCACTGAACGGAGAAGAGAAGATGAGATTTCAGCCACTTTATTATGAATATTGGTCCAATTCTAATTTTCATGAACTGTAGGGATGTATGGAAACAGTCAGTGACCGAGGGGAAACATTTTCCCGTCTGTGGACTCACAGTGAGTCACGCGTTTGAAAGTCTTGCTGTCTCGGCTTCAGCTCACAGCGAGTCCCGCGTCTGAAGGTCCTCCTGTCTCGGCTTCTGCTCACAGTGATTGTCTGACAGTCCCGGTTCTGAAGGTCCTTCCTGTCTCGGCTTCTGCTCGCTCATTAAGCTCAGAATGAAAAACTGCTGTCTAGTGAAAGGAGAGGAGAAAGTAAAATCTCATTCACTTTTATATGAATATTGGTCCAATTCTATTGATCATGTACAGTCGGGATGTATGGAAACAGTCTGTGACCGAGGGGAAACATTTTCCCGTCTGTGGACTCACAGTGAGTCCCGCGTCTGAAAGTCTTGCTGTCTCGGCTTCTGCTCACAGCGAGTCCCGCGTCTGAAGGTCCTCCTGTCTCGGCTTCTGCTCGCTCATTAAGCTCAGAATTATCAAATTCTGTCTCCACTGAACGGAGAAGAGAAGATGAGATTTCAGCCACTTTACTATGAATATTGGTCCAATTCTAATTTTCATGAACTGTAGGGATGTATGGAAACAGTCAGTGACCGAGGGGAAACATTTTCCCGTCTGTGGACTCACAGTGAGTCCCGCGTCTGAATGTCCTCCTGTCACGGCTTCTGCTCACAGTGAGTCCCGCGTCTGAAAGTCCTCCTGTCTCGGCTTCTGCTCGCTCACTAAGCTCAGAATGAAAAACTGCTGTCTAGTGAAAGGAGAGGAGAAAGTAAAATCTCAACCAATTTAATAAAAGTGTTTGTCAAATTCTAATGTTCATCAACAATCTGGGTGTATGAAAGTGGCCGAGGGAGATTTTTTTCCCTTCTCTGGACTCACACTGAGTATGGTATCTGAAAGTCTTCGTGTATCCGCTTCTGCTCTCTCATTAAGCTCACAATTAACGACTGCTGTCTCATGTGAAAGGAGAGACCTTCTTTAGAGGCTGCATTTCAGACCAGTGTGTGAAAAAGCCCGAAAATCCACGTATCGCTGCTCAATATCTAATGTTTATCAACTTTCATTTCATGAATAAACAAAATAGACAGCAGTCTGAGGCCAGTGAGTCAACATCTGAGTTTTACTTCTTTGTGTCGCTGATAAAGCTCACAATTAACAAATGCTGTCTCAAGCGAAAGGAGAGGAGAAAATGACAATTCAGCCACTTTAATATGAATGTTTGTGAAATTCGAATGGTTGTGAATGATCTGGGTGTATGAAAACGTCAGAGGCCGACCGGGATTCTGAAAATCCTCCTGTCTCACTTCCTGTCTCGACTCACAGCTCAAAGTCCTCCTGTCTCGGCTTCTGCTCGCTCATTAAGCTCAGAATTATCAAATGCTGTCTACTGAAAGGAGAAGAGAAAGTAAAATTCATTCACTTTTATATGAATATTGGTCCAATTCTATTGATCATGTACAGTCGGGATGTATGGAAACAGTCTGTGACCGAGGGGAAACATTTTCCCGTCTGTGGACTCACAGTGAGTCCCGCGTCTGAAAGTCTTGCTGTCTCGGCTTCTGCTCACAGCGAGTCCCGCGTCTGAAGGTCCTCCTGTCTCGGCTTCTGCTCACAGCGAGTCCCGCGTCTGAAGGTCCTCTGTCTCGGCTTCTGCTCACAGTGATTCCCGCGTCTGGCAGTGCGCCTGTCTCGGCTTCTGCTCACAGCGAGTCCTCTGACCTGCTGTCTCGGCTTCTGCTCGCTCACTAAGCTCAGAATGAAAAACTGCTGTCTAGTGAAAGGAGAGGAGAAAGTAAAATCTCATTCACTTTATATGAATATTGGTCAAATTCTATTGTTCATGTACAGTCGGGATGTATGGAAACCGTGAGCCGCCGAGGGGATCTTTTACCCGTCTGTCGACTCACATTGAGTCCCGCGTCTGAAAGTCCTCCTGTCTCGGCTTCTGCTCGCTCATTAAGCTCAGAATTATCAAATGCTGTCTCCACTGAACGGAGAAGAGAAGATGAGATTTCAGCCACTTTACTATGAATATTGGTCCAATTCTAATTTTCATGAACTGTAGGGATGTATGGAAACAGTCAGTGACCGAGGGGAAACATTTTCCCGTCTGTGGACTCACAGTGAGTCCCGCGTCTGAATGTCCTCCTGTCACGGCTTCTGCTCACAGTGAGTCCCGCGTCTGAAAGTCCTCCTGTCTCGGCTTCTGCTCGCTCACTAAGCTCAGAATGAAAAACTGCTGTCTAGTGAAAAGAGAGGAGAAAGTAAAATCTCAACCAATTTAATAAAAGTGTTTGTCAAATTCTAATGTTCATCAACAATCTGGGTGTATGAAAGTGGCCGAGGGAGATTTTTTTCCCTTCTCTGGACTCACACTGAGTATGGTATCTGAAAGTCTTCGTGTATCCGCTTCTGCTCTCTCATTAAGCTCACAATTAACGACTGCTGTCTCATGTGAAAGGAGAGACCTTCTTTAGAGGCTGCATTTCAGACCAGTGTGTGAAAAAGCCCGAAAATCCACGTATCGCTGCTCAATATCTAATGTTTATCAACTTTCATTTCATGAATAAACAAAATAGACAGCAGTCTGAGGCCAGTGAGTCAACATCTGAGTTTTACTTCTTTGTGTCGCTGATAAAGCTCACAATTAACAAATGCTGTCTCAAGCGAAAGGAGAGGAGAAAATGACAATTCAGCCACTTTAATATGAATGTTTGTGAAATTCGAATGGTTGTGAATGATCTGGGTGTATGAAAACGGTCAGAGGCCGACCGGGATACGGGCGTCTGAAAATCCTCCTGTCTCGGCTTCTGCTCACAGCGAGTCCCGGTTCTGAAGGTCCTTCCTGTCTCGGCTTCTGCTCGCTCATTAAGCTCAGAATTATCAAATGCTGTCTCCACTGAACGGAGAAGAGAAGATGAGATTTCAGCCACTTTATTATGAATATTGGTCCAATTCTAATTTTCATGAACTGTAGGGATGTATGGAAACAGTCAGTGACCGAGGGGAAACATTTTCCCGTCTGTGGACTCACAGTGAGTCACGCGTTTGAAAGTCTTGCTGTCTCGGCTTCAGCTCACAGCGAGTCCCGCGTCTGAAGGTCCTCCTGTCTCGGCTTCTGCTCACAGCGAGACCCGCGTCTGAAGGTCCTCCTGTCTCGGCTTCTGCTCACAGTGATCTGACAGTGCGCCTGTCTCGGCTTCTGCTCACAGCGAGTCCCGGTTCTCCTGTCTCGGCTTCTGCTCGCTCACTAAGCTCAGAATGAAAAACTGCTGTCTAGTGAAAGGAGAGGAGAAAGTAAAATCTCATTCACTTTTATATGAATATTGGTCCAATTCTATTGATCATGTACAGTCGGGATGTATGGAAACAGTCTGTGACCGAGGGGAAACATTTTCCCGTCTGTGGACTCACAGTGAGTCCCGCGTCTGAAAGTCTTGCTGTCTCGGCTTCTGCTCACAGCGAGTCCCGCGTCTGAAGGTCCTCCTGTCTCGGCTTCTGCTCGCTCATTAAGCTCAGAATTATCAAATTCTGTCTCCACTGAACGGAGAAGAGAAGATGAGATTTCAGTCACTTTACTATGAATATTGGTCCAATTCTAATTTTCATGAACTGTAGGGATGTATGGAAACAGTCTGTGACCAAGGGGAAACATTTTCCCGTCTGTGGACTCACAGTGAGTCCCGCGTCTGAATGTCTCCTGTCACGGCTTCTGCTCACAGTGAGTCCCGGTCTGAAGTCCTCCTGTCTCGGCTTCTGCTCGCTCACTAAGCTCAGAATGAAAAACTGCTGTCTAGTGAAAGGAGAGGAGAAAGTAAAATCTCAACCAATTTAATAAAAGTGTTTGTCAAATTCTAATGTTCATCAACAATCTGGGTGTATGAAAGTGGCCGAGGGAGATTTTTTTCCCTTCTCTGGACTCACACTGAGTATGTATCTGAAAGTCTTCGTGTATCCGCTTCTGCTCATTAAGCTCAGAATGCTGTCTCATGTGAAAGGAGAGACCTTCTTTAGAGGCTGCATTTCAGACCAGTGTGTGAAAAAGCCCGAAAATCCACGTATCGCTGCTCAATATCTAATGGAATAAACAAAATAGACAGCAGTCTGAGGCCAGTGAGTCAACATCTGAGTTTTACTTCTTTGTGTCGCTGATAAAGCTCACAATTAACAAATGCTGTCTCAAGCGAAAGGTGACAATTCAGCCACTTTAATATGAATGTTTGTGAAATTCGAATGGTTGTGAATGATCTGGGTGTATGAAAACGGTCAGAGGCCGACCGGGATACGGGCGTCTGAAAATCCTCCTGTCTCGGCTTCTGCTCACAGTCTGATGTACAGTGGAGTGCGCCTGGTTCTGCTCACAGGTCCTTCTGAAGGTCCTGTCTCGGCTTCTGCTCGCTCATTAAGCTCAGAATGAAAAACTGCTGTCTAGTGAAAGGAGAGGAGAAAGTAAAATCTCATTCACTTTTATATGAATATTGGTCCAATTCTATTGATCATGTACAGTCGGGATGTATGGAAACAGTCTGTGACCGAGGGGAAACATTTTCCCGTCTGTGGACTCACAGTGAGTCCGCGTCTGAAAGTCTTGCTGTCTCGGCTTCTGCTCACAGCGAGTCCCGCGTCTGAAGGTCCTCCTGTCTCGGCTTCTGCTCACAGCGAGTCCCGCGTCTGAAGGTCCTCCTGTCTCGGCTTCTGCTCACAGTGATTCCCGCGTCTGGCAGTGCGCCTGTCTCGGCTTCTGCTCACAGCGAGTCCCGCGTCTGAAGGTCCTGCTGTCTCGGCTTCTGCTCGCTCACTAAGCTCAGAATGAAAAACTGCTGTCTAGTGAAAGGAGAGGAGAAAGTAAAATCTCATTCACGTTTATATGAATATTGGTCAAATTCTATTGTTCATGTACAGTCGGGATGTATGGAAACCGTGAGCCGCCGAGGGGGATCTTTTACCCGTCTGTCGACTCACATTGAGTCCCGCGTCTGAAAGTCCTCCTGTCTCGGCTTCTGCTCGCTCATTAAGCTCAGAATTATCAAATGCTGTCTCCACTGAACGGAGAAGAGAAGATGAGATTTCAGCCACTTTACTATGAATATTGGTCCAATTCTAATTTTCATGAACTGTAGGGATGTATGGAAACAGTCAGTGACCGAGGGGAAACATTTTCCCGTCTGTGGACTCACAGTGAGTCCCGCGTCTGAATGTCCTCCTGTCACGGCTGCTCTGCTCACAGTGAGTCCCGCGTCTGAAAGTCCTCCTGTCTCGGCTTCTGCTCGCTCACTAAGCTCAGAATGAAAAACTGCTGTCTAGTGAAAAGAGAGGAGAAAGTAAAATCTCAACCAATTTAATAAAAGTGTTTGTCAAATTCTAATGTTCATCAACAATCTGGGTGTATGAAAGTGGCCGAGGGAGATTTTTTTCCCTTCTCTGGACTCACACTGAGTATGGTATCTGAAAGTCTTCGTGTATCCGCTTCTGCTCTCTCATTAAGCTCACAATTAACGACTGCTGTCTCATGTGAAAGGAGAGACCTTCTTTAGAGGCTGCATTTCAGACCAGTGTGTGAAAAAGCCCGAAAATCCACGTATCGCTGCTCAATATCTAATGTTTATCAACTTTCATTTCATGAATAAACAAAATAGACAGCAGTCTGAGGCCAGTGAGTCAACATCTGAGTTTTACTTCTTTGTGTCGCTGATAAAGCTCACAATTAACAAATGCTGTCTCAAGCGAAAGGAGAGGAGAAAATGACAATTCAGCCACTTTAATATGAATGTTTGTGAAATTCGAATGGTTGTGAATGATCTGGGTGTATGAAAACGGTCAGAGGCCGACCGGGATACGGGCGTCTGAAAATCCTCCTGTCTCGGCTTCTGCTCACAGCGAGTCCCGGTTCTGAAGGTCCTTCCTGTCTCGGCTTCTGCTCGCTCATTAAGCTCAGAATTATCAAATGCTGTCTCCACTGAACGGAGAAGAGAAGATGAGATTTCAGCCACTTTATTATGAATATTGGTCCAATTCTAATTTTCATGAACTGTAGGGATGTATGGAAACAGTCTGTGACCAAGGGGAAACATTTTCCCGTCTGTGGACTCACAGTGAGTCACGCGTCTGAAAGTCTTGCTGTCTCGGCTTCTGCTCACAGCGAGTCCCGCGTCTGAAGGTCCTCCTGTCTCGGCTTCTGCTCACAGCGAGTCCCGCGTCTGAAGGTCCTCCTGTCTCGGCTTCTGCTCACAGTGATTCCCGGTTCTGAAGGTCCTTCCTGTCTCGGCTTCTGCTCGCTCACTAAGCTCAGAATGAAAAACTGCTGTCTAGTGAAAGGAGAGGAGAAAGTAAAATCTCATTCACTTTTATATGAATATTGGTCCAATTCTATTGATCATGTACAGTCGGGATGTATGGAAACAGTCTGTGACCGAGGGGAAACATTTTCCCGTCTGTGGACTCACAGTGAGTCCCGCGTCTGAAAGTCTTGCTGTCTCGGCTTCTGCTCACAGCGAGTCCCGCGTCTGAAGGTCCTCCTGTCTCGGCTTCTGCTCGCTCATTAAGCTCAGAATTATCAAATTCTGTCTCCACTGAACGGAGAAGAGAAGATGAGATTTCAGCCACTTTACTATGAATATTGGTCCAATTCTAATTTTCATGAACTGTAGGGATGTATGGAAACAGTCAGTGACCGAGGGGAAACATTTTCCCGTCTGTGGACTCACAGTGAGTCCCGCGTCTGAATGTCCTCCTGTCACGGCTTCTGCTCACAGTGAGTCCCGCGTCTGAAAGTCCTCCTGTCTCGGCTTCTGCTCGCTCACTAAGCTCAGAATGAAAAACTGCTGTCTAGTGAAAAGAGAGGAGAAAGTAAAATCTCAACCAATTTAATAAAAGTGTTTGTCAAATTCTAATGTTCATCAACAATCTGGGTGTATGAAAGTGGCCGAGGGAGATTTTTTTCCCTTCTCTGGACTCACACTGAGTATGGTATCTGAAAGTCTTCGTGTATCCGCTTCTGCTCTCTCATTAAGCTCACAATTAACGACTGCTGTCTCATGTGAAAGGAGAGACCTTCTTTAGAGGCTGCATTTCAGACCAGTGTGTGAAAAAGCCCGAAAATCCACGTATCGCTGCTCAATATCTAATGTTTATCAACTTTCATTTCATGAATAAACAAAATAGACAGCAGTCTGAGGCCAGTGAGTCAACATCTGAGTTTTACTTCTTTGTGTCGCTGATAAAGCTCACAATTAACAAATGCTGTCTCAAGCGAAAGGAGAGGAGAAAATGACAATTCAGCCACTTTAATATGAATGTTTGTGAAATTCGAATGGTTGTGAATGATCTGGGTGTATGAAAACGGTCAGAGGCCGACCGGGATACGGGCGTCTGAAAATCCTCCTGTCTCGGCTTCTGCTCACAGCGAGTCCCGGTTCTGAAGGTCCTTCCTGTCTCGGCTTCTGCTCGCTCATTAAGCTCAGAATTATCAAATGCTGTCTCCACTGAACGGAGAAGAGAAGATGAGATTTCAGCCACTTTATTATGAATATTGGTCCAATTCTAATTTTCATGAACTGTAGGGATGTATGGAAACAGTCAGTGACCGAGGGGAAACATTTTCCCGTCTGTGGACTCACAGTGAGTCACGCGTTTGAAAGTCTTGCTGTCTCGGCTTCAGCTCACAGCGAGTCCCGCGTCTGAAGGTCCTCCTGTCTCGGCTTCTGCTCACAGCGAGTCCCGTCTCGTTCTGAAGGTCCTTCTGTCTCGGCTTCTGCTCGCTCACTAAGCTCAGAATGAAAAACTGCTGTCTAGTGAAAGGAGAGGAGAAAGTAAAATCTCATTCACTTTTATATGAATATTGGTCCAATTCTATTGATCATGTACAGTCGGGATGTATGGAAACAGTCTGTGACCGAGGGGAAACATTTTCCCGTCTGTGGACTCACAGTGAGTCCCGCGTCTGAAAGTCTTGCTGTCTCGGCTTCTGCTCACAGCGAGTCCCGCGTCTGAAGGTCCTCCTGTCTCGGCTTCTGCTCGCTCATTAAGCTCAGAATTATCAAATTCTGTCTCCACTGAACGGAGAAGAGAAGATGAGATTTCAGTCACTTTACTATGAATATTGGTCCAATTCTAATTTTCATGAACTGTAGGGATGTATGGAAACAGTCAGTGACCGAGGGGAAACATTTTCCCGTCTGTGGACTCACAGTGAGTCCCGCGTCTGAATGTCGTCACGGCTTCTGCTCACAGTGAGTCCCGCGTCTGAAAGTCCTCCTGTCTCGGACTAAGCTCAGAATGAAAAACTGCTGTCTACTCAACCAATTTAATAAAAGTGTTTGTCAAATTCTAATGTTCATCAACAATCTGGGTGTATGAAAGTGGCCGAGGGAGATTTTTTTCCCTTCTCTGGACTCACACTCTGAAAGTCTTCGTGTATCCGCTTCTGCTCTCTCATTAAGCTCACAATTAACGACTGCTGTCTCATGTGAAAGGAGAGACCTTCTTTAGAGGCTGCATTTCAGACCAGTGTGTGAAAAAGCCCGAAAATCCACGTATCGCTGCTCAATATCTAATGTTTATCAACTTTCATTTCATGAATAAACAAAATAGACAGCAGTCTGAGGCCAGTGAGTCAACATCTGAGTTTTACTTCTTTGTGTCGCTGATAAAGCTCACAATTAACAAATGCTGTCTCAAGCGAAAGGAGAAGAAAATGACAATTCAGCCACTTTAATATGAATGTTTGTGAAATTCGAATGGTTGTGAATGATCTGGGTGTATGAAAACGGTCAGAGGCCGACCGGGATTCTGAAAATCCTCCTGTCTCGGCTTCTGCTCATATTAATATTGGTCCAATTCTATTGATCATGTACTCATTCACTTTTATATGAATATTGGTCGGGATGTATGGAAACAGTCTGTGACCGAGGGGAAACATTTTCCCGTCTGTGGACTCACAGTGAGTCCCGCGTCTGAAAGTCTTGCTGTCTCGGCTTCTGCTCACAGCGAGTCCCGCGTCTGAAGGTCCTCCTGTCTCGGCTTCTGCTCACAGCGAGTCCCGCGTCTGAAGGTCCTCCTGTCTCGGCTTCTGCTCACAGTGATTCCCGCGTCTGGCAGTGCGCCTGTCTCGGCTTCTGCTCACAGCGAGTCCCGCGTCTGAAGGTCCTGCTGTCTCGGCTTCTGCTCGCTCACTAAGCTCAGAATGAAAAACTGCTGTCTAGTGAAAGGAGAGGAGAAAGTAAAATCTCATTCACGTTTATATGAATATTGGTCAAATTCTATTGTTCATGTACAGTCGGGATGTATGGAAACCGTGAGCCGCCGAGGGGATCTTTTACCCGTCTGTCGACTCACATTGAGTCCCGCGTCTGAAAGTCCTCCTGTCTCGGCTTCTGCTCGCTCATTAAGCTCAGAATTATCAAATGCTGTCTCCACTGAACGGAGAAGAGAAGATGAGATTTCAGCCACTTTATTATGAATATTGGTCCAATTCTAATTTTCATGAACTGTAGGGATGTATGGAAACAGTCAGTGACCGAGGGGAAACATTTTCCCGTCTGTGGACTCACAGTGAGTCCCGCGTCTGAATGTCCTCCTGTCACGGCTTCTGCTCACAGTGAGTCCCGCGTCTGAAAGTCCTCCTGTCTCGGCTTCTGCTCGCTCACTAAGCTCAGAATGAAAAACTGCTGTCTAGTGAAAAGAGAGGAGAAAGTAAAATCTCAACCAATTTAATAAAAGTGTTTGTCAAATTCTAATGTTCATCAACAATCTGGGTGTATGAAAGTGGCCGAGGGAGATTTTTTCCCTTCTCTGGACTCACACTGAGTATGGTATCTGAAAGTCTTCGTGTATCCGCTTCTGCTCTCTCATTAAGCTCACAATTAACGACTGCTGTCTCATGTGAAAGGAGAGACCTTCTTTAGAGGCTGCATTTCAGACCAGTGTGTGAAAAAGCCCGAAAATCCACGTATCGCTGCTCAATATCTAATGTTTATCAACTTTCATTTCATGAATAAACAAAATAGACAGCAGTCTGAGGCCAGTGAGTCAACATCTGAGTTTTACTTCTTTGTGTCGCTGATAAAGCTCACAATTAACAAATGCTGTCTCAAGCGAAAGGAGAGGAGAAAATGACAATTCAGCCACTTTAATATGAATGTTTGTGAAATTCGAATGGTTGTGAATGATCTGGGTGTATGAAAACGGTCAGAGGCCGACCGGGATACGGGCGTCTGAAAATCCTCCTGTCTCGGCTTCTGCTCACAGCGAGTCCCGGTTCTGAAGGTCCTTCCTGTCTCGGCTTCTGCTCGCTCATTAAGCTCAGAATTATCAAATGCTGTCTCCACTGAACGGAGAAGAGAAGATGAGATTTCAGCCACTTTATTATGAATATTGGTCCAATTCTAATTTTCATGAACTGTAGGGATGTATGGAAACAGTCAGTGACCGAGGGGAAACATTTTCCCGTCTGTGGACTCACAGTGAGTCACGCGTTTGAAAGTCTTGCTGTCTCGGCTTCAGCTCACAGCGAGTCCGCGTCTGAAGGTCCTCCTGTCTCGGCTTCTGCTCACAGCGAGACCCGCGTCTGAAGGTCCTCCTGTCTCGGCTTCTGCTCACTCCCGGTTCTGAAGGTCCTTCCTGTCTCGGCTTCTGCTCGCTCACTAAGCTCAGAATGAAAAACTGCTGTCTAGTGAAAGGAGAGGAGAAAGTAAAATCTCATTCACTTTTATATGAATATTGGTCCAATTCTATTGATCATGTACAGTCGGGATGTATGGAAACAGTCTGTGACCGAGGGGAAACATTTTCCCGTCTGTGGACTCACAGTGAGTCCCGCGTCTGAAAGTCTTGCTGTCTCGGCTTCTGCTCACAGCGAGTCCCGCGTCTGAAGGTCCTCCTGTCTCGGCTTCTGCTCGCTCATTAAGCTCAGAATTATCAAATTCTGTCTCCACTGAACGGAGAAGAGAAGATGAGATTTCAGTCACTTTACTATGAATATTGGTCCAATTCTAATTTTCATGAACTGTAGGGATGTATGGAAACAGTCTGTGACCAAGGGGAAACATTTTCCCGTCTGTGGACTCACAGTGAGTCACGCGTCTGAAAGTCTTGCTGTCTCGGCTTCTGCTCACAGCGAGTCCCGGTTCTGAAGGTCCTTCCTGTCTCGGCTTCTGCTCGCTCATTAAGCTCAGAATGAAAAACTGCTGTCTAGTGAAAGGAGAGGAGAAAGTAAAATCTCATTCACTTTTATATGAATATTGGTCCAATTCTATTGATCATGTACAGTCGGGATGTATGGAAACAGTCTGTGACCGAGGGGAAACATTTTCCCGTCTGTGGACTCACAGTGAGTCCCGCGTCTGAAAGTCTTGCTGTCTCGGCTTCTGCTCACAGCGAGTCCCGCGTCTGAAGGTCCTCCTGTCTCGGCTTCTGCTCACAGCGAGTCTCTCCTGTCTCGGCTTCTGCTCACAGTGATTCCCGCGTCTGAGTGCGCCTGTCTCGGCTTCTGCTCACAGCGAGTCCGCGTCTGAAGGTCCTGCTGTCTCGGCTTCTGCTCGCTCACTAAGCTCAGAATGAAAAACTGCTGTCTAGTGAAAGGAGAGGAGAAAGTAAAATCTCATTCACGTTTATATGAATATTGGTCAAATTCTATTGTTCATGTACAGTCGGGATGTATGGAAACCGTGAGCCGCCGAGGGGGATCTTTTACCCGTCTGTCGACTCACATTGAGTCCCGCGTCTGAAAGTCCTCCTGTCTCGGCTTCTGCTCGCTCATTAAGCTCAGAATTATCAAATGCTGTCTCCACTGAACGGAGAAGAGAAGATGAGATTTCAGCCACTTTACTATGAATATTGGTCCAATTCTAATTTTCATGAACTGTAGGGATGTATGGAAACAGTCAGTGACCGAGGGAAACATTTTCCCGTCTGTGGACTCACAGTGAGTCCCGCCTGAATGTCCTCCTGTCACGGCTTCTGCTCACAGTGAGTCCCGCGTCTGAAAGTCCTCCTGTCTCGGCTTCTGCTCGCTCACTAAGCTCAGAATGAAAAACTGCTGTCTAGTGAAAAGAGAGGAGAAAGTAAAATCTCAACCAATTTAATAAAAGTGTTTGTCAAATTCTAATGTTCATCAACAATCTGGGTGTATGAAAGTGGCCGAGGGAGATTTTTTTCCCTTCTCTGGACTCACACTGAGTATGGTATCTGAAAGTCTTCGTGTATCCGCTTCTGCTCTCTCATTAAGCTCACAATTAACGACTGCTGTCATGTGAAAGGAGAGACCTTCTTTAGAGGCTGCATTTCAGACCAGTGTGTGAAAAAGCCCGAAAATCCACGTATCGCTGCTCAATATCTAATGTTTATCAACTTTCATTTCATGAATAAACAAAATAGACAGCAGTCTGAGGCCAGTGAGTCAACATCTGAGTTTTACTTCTTTGTGTCGCTGATAAAGCTCACAATTAACAAATGCTGTCTCAAGCGAAAGGAGAGGAGAAAATGACAATTCAGCCACTTTAATATGAATGTTTGTGAAATTCGAATGGTTGTGAATGATCTGGGTGTATGAAAACGGTCAGAGGCCGACCGGGATACGGGCGTCTGAAAATCCTCCTGTCTCGGCTTCTGCTCACAGCGAGTCCCGGTTCTGAAGGTCCTTCCTGTCTCGGCTTCTGCTCGCTCATTAAGCTCAGAATTATCAAATGCTGTCTCCACTGAACGGAGAAGAGAAGATGAGATTTCAGCCACTTTATTATGAATATTGGTCCAATTCTAATTTTCATGAACTGTAGGGATGTATGGAAACAGTCTGTGACCGAGGGGAAACATTTTCCCGTCTGTGGACTCACAGTGAGTCACGCGTTGAAAGTCTTGCTGTCTCGGAGCTCACAGCGAGTCCCGGTTCTGAAGGTCCTTCCTGTCTCGGCTTCTGCTCGCTCATTAAGCTCAGAATGAAAAACTGCTGTCTAGTGAAAGGAGAGGAGAAAGTAAAATCTCATTCACTTTTATATTAATATTGGTCCAATTCTATTGATCATGTACAGTCGGGATGTATGGAAACAGTCTGTGACCGAGGGGAAACATTTTCCCGTCTGTGGACTCACAGTGAGTCCCGCTGAAAGTCTTGCTGTCTCGGCTTCTGCTCACAGCGAGTCCCGCGTCTGAAGGTCCTCCTGTCTCGGCTTCTGCTCACAGCGAGTCCCGCGTCTGAAGGTCTCGGCTTCTGCTCACAGTGATTCTTGTCTTCTGCTCACAGTGATTCCCGCGTCTGAAATTCTGCTCACCTCTGAAGGTCCTGCTGTCTCGGCTTCTGCTCGCTCACTAAGCTCAGAATGAAAAACTGCTGTCTAGTGAAAGGAGAGGAGAAAGTAAAATCTCATTCACGTTTATATGAATATTGGTCAAATTCTATTGTTCATGTACAGTCGGGATGTATGGAAACCGTGAGCCGCCGAGGGGATCTTTTACCCGTCTGTCGACTCACATTGAGTCCCGCGTCTGAAAGTCCTCCTGTCTCGGCTTCTGCTCGCTCATTAAGCTCAGAATTATCAAATGCTGTCTCCACTGAACGGAGAAGAGAAGATGAGATTTCAGCCACTTTACTATGAATATTGGTCCAATTCTAATTTTCATGAACTGTAGGGATGTATGGAAACAGTCAGTGACCGAGGGGAAACATTTTCCCCGTCTGTGGACTCACAGTGAGTCCCGCGTCTGAATGTCCTCCTGTCACGGCTTCTGCTCACAGTGAGTCCCGCGTCTGAAAGTCCTCCTGTCTCGGCTTCTGCTCGCTCACTAAGCTCAGAATGAAAAACTGCTGTCTAGTGAAAAGAGAGGAGAAAGTAAAATCTCAACCAATTTAATAAAGTGTTTGTCAAATTCTAATGTTCATCAACAATCTGGGTGTATGAAAGTGGCCGAGGGAGATTTTTTTCCCTTCTCTGGACTCACACTGAGTATGGTATCTGAAAGTCTTCGTGTAATCCGCTTCTGCTCTCTCATTAAGCTCACAATTAACGACTGCTGTCTCATGTGAAAGGAGAGACCTTCTTTAGAGGCTGCATTTTCAGACCAGTGTGTGAAAAAGCCCGAAATCCACGTATCGCTGCTCAATATCTAATGTTTATCAACTTTCATTTCATGAATAAACAAAATAGACAGCAGTCTGAGGCCCAGTGAGTCAACATCTGCGTTTTACTTCTTTGTGTCGCTGATAAAAGCTCACAATTAACAAATGCTGTCTCAAGCGAAAGGAGAGGAGAAAATGACAATTCAGCCACTTTAATATGAATGTTTGTGAAATTCGAATGGTTGTGAATGATCTGGGTGTATGGAAAAACGGTCAGAGGCCGACCGGGATACGGGCGTCTGAAAATCCTCCTGTCTCGGCTTCTGCTCACAGCGAGTCCCGGTTCTGAAGGTCCTTCCTGTCTCGGCTTCTGCTCGCTCATTAAGCTCAGAATTATCAAATGCTGTCTCCACTGAACGGAGAAGAGAAGATGAGATTTCAGCCACTTTATTATGAATATTGGTCCAATTCTAATTTTCATGAACTGTACGGATGTATGGAAACAGTCAGTGACCGAGGGGAAACATTTTCCCGTCTGTGGACTCACAGTGAGTCACGCGTTTGAAAGTCTTGCTGTCTCGGCTTCAGCTCACAGCGAGTCCCGCGTCTGAAGGTCCTCCTGTCTCGGCTTCTGCTCACAGCGAGACCCCGCGTCTGAAGGTCCTCCTGTCTCGGCTTCTGCTCACAGTGATTCCCGCGTCTGACAGTGCGCCTGTCTCGGCTTCTGCTCACAGCGAGTCCCGGTCTGAAGGGTCCTTCCTGTCTCGGCTTCTGCTCGCTCACTAAGCTCAGAATGAAAAAACTGCTGTCTAGTGAAAGGAGAGGGAGAAAGTAAAAATCTCATTCACTTTTATATGAATATTGGTCCAATTCTATTGATCATGTACAGTCGGGATGTATGGAAACAGTCTGTGACCGAGGGGAAACATTTTTCCCGTCTGTGGACTCACAGTGAGTCCCGCGTCTGAAAGTCTTGCTGTCTCGGCTTCCTGCTCACAGCGAGTCCCGCGTCTGAAGGTCCTCCTGTCTCGGCTTCTGCCTCGCTCCATTAAGCTCAGAATTATCAAATTCTGTCTCCACTGAACGGAGAAGAGAAGATGAGATTCAGTCACTTTACTATGAATATTGGTCCAATTCTAATTTTCATGAACTGTAGGGATGTATGGAAACAGTCTGTGACCAAGGGGAAACATTTTCCCGTCTGTGGACTCACAGTGAGTCACGCGTCTGAAAGTCTTGCTGTCTCGGATTCTGCTCACAGCGAGTCCCCGGGTTCTGAAGGTCCTTCCTGTCTCGGCTTCTGCTCCGCTACATTAAGCTCAGAATGAAAAACTGCTGTCTAGTGAAAGGAGAGGAGAAAGTAAAATCTCATTCACTTTTATATTAATATTGGTCCAAATTCTATTGATCATGTACAGTCGGGATGTATGGAAACAGTCTGTGACCGAGGGAAACATTTTTCCCGTCTGTGGACTCACAGTGAGTCCCGCGTCTGAAAGTCTTGCTGTCTCGGCTTCTGCTCACAGCGAGTCCCGCGTCTGAAGGTCCTCCTGTCTCGGCTTCTGCTCACAGCGAGTCCCGCGTCTGAAGGTCCTCCCTGTCTCGGCTTCTGCTCACAGTGATTCCCGCGTCTGGCAGTGCGCCTGTCTCGGCTTCTGCTCACAGCGAGTCCCGCGTCTGAAGGTCCTGCTGTCTCGGCTTCTGCTCGCCTCACTAAGCTCAGAATGAAAAACTGCTGTCTAGTGAAAGGAGAGGAGAAAGTAAAATCTCATTCACGTTTATATGAATATTGGTCAAATTCTATTGTTCATGTACAGTCGGGATGTATGGAAACCCGTGAGCCCGCCGAGGGGATCTTTTACCCGTCTGTCGACTCACATTGAGTCCCGCGTCTGAAAGTCCTCCTGTCTCGGCTTCTGCTCGCTCATTAAGCTCAGAATTATCAAATGCTGTCTCCCACTGAACGGAGAAGAGAAGATGAGATTTCAGCCACTTTACTATGAATATTGGTCAATTCTAATTTTCCATGAACTGTAGGGATGTATGGAAACAGTCAGTGACCGAGGGGAAACATTTTCCCGTCTGTGGACTCACAGTGAGTCCCGCGTCTGAATGTCCTCCTGTCACGGCTTCTGCTCACAGTGAGTCCCGCGTCTGAAAGTCCTCCTGTCTCGGCTTCTGCTCGCTCACTAAGCTCAGAATGAAAAACTGCTGTCTAGTGAAAAGAGAGGAGAAAGTAAAATCTCAACCAATTTAATAAAAGTGTTTGTCAAATTCTAATGTTCATCAACAATCTGGGTGTATGAAAGTGGCCGAGGGAGATTTTTTTCCCTTCTCTGGACTCACACTGAGTATGGTATCTGAAAGTCTTCGTGTATCCGCTTCTGCTCTCTCATTAAGCTCACAATTAACGACTGCTGTCTCATGTGAAAGGAGAGACCTTCTTTAGAGGCTGCATTTCAGACCAGTGTGTGAAAAAGCCCGAAAATCCACGTATCGCTGCTCAATATCTAATGTTATCAACTTTCATTTCATGAATAAACAAAATAGACAGCAGTCTGAGGCCAGTGAGTCAACATCTGAGTTTTACTTCTTTGTGTCGCTGATAAAGCTCACAATTAAAAATGCTGTCTCAAGCGAAAGGAGAGGAGAAAATGACAATTCAGCCACTTTAATATGAATGTTTGTGAAATTCGAATGGTTGTGAATGATCTGGGTGTATGAAAACGGTCAGAGGCCGACCGGGATACGGGCGTCTGAAAATCCTCCTGTCTCGGCTTCTGCTCACAGCGAGTCCCGGTTCTGAAGGTCCTTCCTGTCTCGGCTTCTGCTCGCTCATTAAGCTCAGAATTATCAAATGCTGTCTCCACTGAACGGAGAAGAGAAGATGAGATTTCAGCCACTTTATTATGAATATTGGTCCAATTCTAATTTTCATGAACTGTAGGGATGTATGGAAACAGTCAGTGACCGAGGGGAAACATTTTCCCGTCTGTGGACTCACAGTGAGTCACGCGTTTGAAAGTCTTGCTGTCTCGGCTTCAGCTCACAGCGAGTCCCGCGTCTGAAGGTCCTCCTGTCTCGGCTTCTGCTCACAGCGAGACCCGCGTCTGAAGGTCCTCCTGTCTCGGCTTCTGCTCACAGTGATTCCCTGACAGTTGTCTCGGCTTCTGCTCCTCTGAAGGTCCTTCCTGTCTCGGCTTCTGCTCGCTCACTAAGCTCAGAATGAAAAACTGCTGTCTAGTGAAAGGAGAGGAGAAAGTAAAATCTCATTCACTTTTATATGAATATTGGTCCAATTCTATTGATCATGTACAGTCGGGATGTATGGAAACAGTCTGTGACCGAGGAAAACATTTTCCCGTCTGTGGACTCACAGTGAGTCCCGCGTCTGAAAGTCTTGCTGTCTCGGCTTCTGCTCACAGCGAGTCCCGCGTCTGAAGGTCCTCCTGTCTCGGCTTCTGCTCGCTCATTAAGCTCAGAATTATCAAATTCTGTTCCCACTGAACGGAGAAGAGAAGATGAGATTTCAGTCACTTTACTATGAATATTGGTCCAATTCTAATTTTCATGAACTGTAGGGATGTATGGAAACAGTC
>NW_026117776.1:0-19943 GCF_001640805.2 Lates calcarifer
AGAGCCATGAGCTGTCACAGATGATGAGCTCTGAAAAATATTATCACAGAAAATAATTAGCATAAAAGCTTTTATTTTAAATTTTTACATCTCGGAAGTGTGAACTGTTACGCCAGCGTGTGCCCTGCGACCTGCGTTGACCCCGCGGTTGCCGGGGTCCCGCGGTCGCCGCTCCCCCGACGGGCGCCGGGTGCGAGGGCCCGTTCAACGCTGCTCGCAGCTTTAATTTCTCTTAGAATGCACTGAAGCTGTTCCTACTGGGGTTTTGTTTCTTAAGGCTAAAAAAACATAATTATCTCATTTGTTGTTTTTCAGAGCATAAGGTAAACAAATACCACAACATACTGTTCCTCATCATGACACTGATCTCCTGTCTGAATTTGATCAATTGTAATGTGATACTTCTTCAGTGTACGAGAAAGAAAATGTTCACCCACGTGCAAAATAAGTACTGAGGCAGCTGCATTATCTACATGAACTGAAAGGGTTAGTACAGTAACAGTGTTTATTGTCTTACTGTGATTCTACAAAGGAAACAACATCTGGACAGGTTCGATGTTTGGCAAAATGTAGTGTTTTATGAGATGTTTTGTGCATTTAGGGATATTCTGTGTTGTGTGAAATATAGTGTTTTGTGAAATGTGGTGTTGGGGATACAATATGGATCCTGCTGCAGCCACTGCATGGCTACAGATATTTTGCACAGAAACATCATTTACTTTAACAATACAAGATGACACTTTACCCCTCCCCCCAATGTAATAGAGGGACTTTTGACAAAATCTAAACAAAGCTGTAGTTTCCTCTTTGTGCTCTGTCTGCACTATATCATGAAATAAAGTGTCAGTTTCACTGTTTTTGGGGGAATGAGGAAATACTTAAAGAACAGGAAATGTGAGGTGAAACAGGAAAACACCAACAACTGGTTCATACAGTACTAAAAGGTCAGAAATGTGACTGAGGAGTCTTTAAAGTAATCAGTAAGATATTAAAATGAATTCTAAATAAAGTCTGTATAATTACTTGCTGATGAATAGATCTCTCACTAAGACAAGTGGCTTGGAAATCAAAAGTCTGTTGTAATAATGGAGATAAAAACATGACTGGACCAGCTTTGTGGTGCACAGCTAACAGCTTTAACACAGGCTTGACCTGTTCCAGCAGAGAAACAGTAGGTGGCAGTGTTTGTAATGTAATGAGCTGAGAGTCAACGACAAGGATCTGTTTTGGGCAGTATGTGGGACTATGTGATAATAAGAGCAAAATAAACCTTTAAATTAAAACCAAACAGGTAGAAAAATATTGGAGTTTTAACCATAAACTAAACTTGAACATTTGATGAATGTGACCATAAAACACTGTCATAGTTCATGTTTGAAGTGATATTATATTTAGTTTAAAATATGAAACAAAAATAATAAAGAAGTGATATGTTTATTCTTTAGTTCAAATGACAGGGAATCAGAAAAAAAGTTACCCATACACCATAATTGTTTATCATGATCAGATGAAGAGTTTAAAACTCTCAACATTTCAATTTTCATATAGTTGAAAAAGAGGGAGTGTTTCCCTCTCACATAGTGAACAGCAGATGACCACTGAAGGTGGTGTGGCGATTTTGATTGTCAAATATCGTGTTGTGAACCCAAAGACGAACAAACACAACATCTCCAGCCTCTAGAAGCAGTGAAGCACCTTGAGCAGTACTCCCAAAACCAGATGACTGGTGCTCATATGTTGCAAAAATGTGGTTTGTGTTCTTGACCAACACAGCAGCTGTACTCGCTCCAGACGTACCTATGTAGAACTCGAAGTGGTACGCTCCTCTCACAGGTGCAGTGAACATACCTGTGGGACATTTGTTTTTGTCATTTCAAATGGAAAATCAACATCTGTCAATCAGAGCAACTTCATCATGACTGTGAGTATTTCAGAGTTCAGTACCTGTGTTTGGGTTGTAGGCATTTCCAATGTTTGTGATGACATGTTTGAAGATCAGAGTAGTGAACGTGCCAAAGGGTCCAAGAGTCGCCGAACCTTCAGTCAACAGAGAGACTGAGAACGCCACCTGTCTGACTGAGAGAGTAATGACATTATCTACTCTTAGAAACATGGTTCCAGATCTTAACTGTGCAGGATATTTAGGAGTTCTCTACATGTATCTTAAATATGAAATATTCTCTGAATACTTTTCTGAATGGCTATAAATGGAAACGCAGATCAACTCATCAATGTCTCACATATCAGAGAAATCAGCATGCGATCCGTCACGATTATTTCTACATCATACCTTCAAGCTGTTGCTTCAGATTGTTAATCTCAGTCTTCAGCTTTGCTGTTTGCTCTGAAAAAAAAAAGCACAAATACCTTTGAGAGTTTGTTTTTTCTGCACCACTAACTGTTTTGGAAAAAGCTCTGACATATTGGTCTGATTACAGGAAACAACACAAAACCCAAAATGTTGTGGATATTTCTGGCATGACATAGAAACCTTTGTAAATCAACAGTGGTTCCTAGTGAAGGTTTCCTGATGCTGTTACTTCTATCACTACCTGACATGATACTGTACCTTGGTTCTCCTTCTGTAAGAACGTCATCTCCACCTTTTGTTGAGCCACTGAGGCGGTCAGTTCTCTCAGCACAGCATGGACGTCCTGTGGACAGGGCTGCTGGAGCGCGATTTGCTTTGCAAGAATTTCCTTATCTGCCTCCGCTGTAGACTGAGCTGAGCAGACCAGCTGCAACAAGAGAAGCACAGTGATCTTCATTCTCACATTGGAAGTTTTCTCAGTTGAACTGTGTCTTCTACAAACCTGTGAGCTTTTTATAGCTCAGCAAAAACAGGCGTGTAGATCAGGGAGGTGGATGTCAGAGACGTATGCTCACATTTTTAGAGGCAGTGGCTTAATTCAACTACAACAATCATCATCTCCATCATTTTTAAAACCTTGAAAACCTGTTTTCTCAGTCGACCTCTGACTTTTACTTCACAAGGCGTGTAGAACTGTACAGCCTTGGCCTCAGTGGATTTCCTCACTGACTGACTGCTTTCTGGCAGAACTGGAAATCTCACCTCAAACAATGTGGTGATGAACTCTGGACATGTCCTTAGCCAAGTCTGCATGCTGAAGTATCCCAGGGAAAGATACTGAGCCCAAAATTCCCAAAGTGAACTACAGCCTGCATCCTGCTTTTCTCTGTATGTAGGCAGGTGTGAACATCCATAAAGATCTTGCTGACCCTGTCAGTCTCTTCACCAGCCCTCACTGTGTGCTTGCTGTGGGAGCACTCCTCATTGTCCGACCATGGCGATAACGTTACCAAACAAACAAGTAAAGGTTAGCCAGGTAGCTTAAACTTAGCTGCACTGCAGGGATCTGGTTTTGGTTTGTTAGCTGATTAAGTAATTAACAAACGATTTACCAGCCAGATCGGCACTGGGAGTTTGGATGAAGCTGACATCATCCACTCAACACAGTATTTGCTACCGATTTGTTCACCTTAGCAAGGTCTGGAGTTCTTTAACATAGAAATCAGTCCACAGGGTGTTAAAGGCAACGGAGAAAGTCGGGGAATGGTTCATTTTCAAAATCTTCTGTACTGTACTTTTAACCAGGAAGTTCTGTGACCTAGCTAAAACAGCAGCAAAAGATAGTCATCAAGTCAAAGTTGAAGCTGGGGCAGTAGATTAGATCTGTTGATCAGGCTGATCAATCTGAGGGACAGCTTTTATCCTCAGGCCATCACACTGACATCAAAAAATGCCAGGTACAAAGAAGAGTAAAGATTCAGAGCCTTGCTATAAACATTCAGGTCTTTAACATTAATAAGTACTATGTGTTAACAGCATCTCAAACCATCAGTCTCTCACAGTGCCAGAAGTATGAGGAAATAGATGGATAAGTTATGACTGACAGGACCCAATCAGGAAGTGTCTCCAAAAGACTCAGTTTCTGTTTGTCCAGACTAAACTGCAACCCCAGAGTTTTCAAACTAAAACGGGGGCCAACAGTGTCTCCAAAAGATTTTAGGAGCTTGAAAACTCCTTAAAAACACAGGGCCTTCTCTCTCATGTGTTTATACTTGAGCACTGGTGTCTGTGTTGCTCAGCTCTGCTGGTACCTTTTAGACAGAACAGCCAGGTGGAATAACAACACAACATTCCCACCTTCTGTACCTGTATAAAAGGAGATATTGTTGGAGGTCTTGTTGTTTGAGGAATGAGGAAAAATGAAAGGACGACAAGTTTGAGATGAATGGGTGGGATTTGTTGGGTCTCTCTCTGTAAATACCTATTTTAAAGAGTACGGTCTAGACCTGCTCTATATGAAAAGTGCCTTGAGATGACTGTTGTTGTGATATGGCGCTATATAAATAAAATTGAATTGAATTGAATTACACTTAATCTCTCTCTCTGCTGAGTCCACTGGTTGCATCAAGCAAAATCACTCATTGCTCTGAATCACATCTCAGAACCCACAGAACCTAGATCAACTGGACCCACATAGATCCTCACGATGGGGATCTGTGTGTCACCTCTGACCGACGTTACATTGCAGTTTAACCCACTGAGAGTCATGAGCCATGTTTAGGCCTCAGAATGGAATGAGACTACTGTGTACTTCTGTTGGGGGTGTGTTACGATGATGAGTTCATCATTTCCTCGTTGTCCTCATTGTCTCTACCTCTGGCCCACCCCACAAAAATTGTTTTCACGTTTCACATATCATCTGATACTGAGTCTTGCTATCAGTCATATCTCGCATTGCCCAACATGAATCCAGATTATATTGAGTATAATCAATATTGTCAATATATTATATTGAGTTCCATCAATCGTCCCTTCTGTGCAATCAGAAGAAAAAGGCCAATGGACAAAGGAAGATTTCCCGTTGGAGTGACGGATGGATGGTTGGAAGGATAGATAAAAAAATAAAATGTGTTTTTTTTTCTGAAGGAGTGACGGGAACTGATGACCATCTGTTTCCTCATACTTCTGACATCTTGACAGGCTGGTTTGTTTTCCTTGTTGTGAGATGTTAAATGTTGGTAATGTGAACTGTGTTTTCAACTTGTTTTTCCTGTTTTGAGGAACAAGGAAATATTCAATGAAAAATTCATCAAGTGTCAGGTGAACACCACTTCAAAGGAAGTTCTTGTTCATCTCACCTGGGTCATTTTGTTCTTGGCTGCAACAGAACTAAATCCATGTAATCGAGGCTTCAAGGCCTCGAAAACTTAACTTGTGTGTAATATAATCTCACAGAATCTTGTTGCCATTAAATGTAAACAGAGATCAGTGTCTTGTCTTATATGATTATGCCATCACAGTACAATAACCCAGGGCGATCGAGAAGCTGTCATGTCGTTCATCTTTATATGCAGTCATTTGAAGGAATGTATCATAGGAGACGTCACACTAGGCTTTAAAATACAAAATATTCTGACATGTTAGTTTTTTCATCGGGGTGTCCTGTGATGTCCCAGACACTACATCTCTGTTTTTTGATTATGTCGCGCTACAAGGCCCGTTTGTTGTTCTAAACGTTCAGATTTGGGCCCAGTGCTAGAAACTGTTGTTGAATTAAGCCACTACCTCTAAAAATGTGAGCATACGTCTCTGACATCCACCTCCCTGATCTACACGCCTGTTTTTGCTGAGCTATATAAAGGTCACAGGTTTGTAGAAGACACAGTTCAACTGAGAAAACATCCAACGTGACAATGAAGATCACTGTGTTTCTCCTGTTGCTGCTGGTCTGCTCTGACTCCACAGCTCAGACTACACTGGAGGCAGATAAGGAAATTCAGCAGCCTCTTCCACAGGACATCCGTGATTTGCTGAAAGAGCTGGCTGCCTCAGTGGCTCAACAGAAAGTGGAGATAACGTTCTTGAAAATAGAGAACCAAGGTACAGTATCATGTCAGGTAGTGATAGAAGTAACAGCATCAGGAAACCTTCACTAGGAACATTTTGGGATTTGTATTGTTTGCTGTAATCACACAAATATATTGGAGCAATTTCCAAAACAATTGATGATGCAAAGTTATTTGTGCTTTTTTTCAGAACAAGCAGCAAAACTGAAAGAACTGGTGAAGCAGGAAACTGAGTTGGAGAAGCAGAGGACTGAGATTAACAATCTGAAACAACAGTTTCAAGGTATTGTGTTGAAATGGTTCTGATTATTTCAAAAGAGGTATGGTTTCTTTAGCATATGTAGTATGTGAAAGATTGATGCTTTTATGTGCATTTCCATAGATGACTATTCAAGGAAAAATGTTTTTAAAATGAAATATTTAAAATGCTATGTAATATATCACCAAGTTTGCATACATGCAGTAATCCCCTAACATGCTTTACAAATTAAAACCTGAACTATGTTTCTAACTTAATTACGTGGTAGTAATGATTAGTGTAATTGTTATCAGTTGTTAGCAATTATCGTTTTATTGATTGAATTGCAAAACAAGGTTGCATCTTGGTAAAATTTATTCAGTGTAATGTTTACAACCACAGCAATTCTCAGCTTCTGTAACAATAAAATTATTCAAACTGTCAAATAATGTTTTCATTGCAAATAAATGTTTTTGTCATTGTGCTACTTTTATGGAGAAGGTGCAGCTCAAAATTAGTAATTTAATATTTGAAGGTTTTCATTCTGAAACTATGTTCAGAAGTGAAAAAACCTACTTAAAGTTGTTTATAGAACAAAGACACACAGAATATTGATCACATCAGTGTATCCACAGACAGCTCTGAATAATTACATTGTTCTCTCAGTCAAACAGGTGGCTTTCTCAGCTTCTCTGGTGGCTCATGGCGAAGTGACTCTCGGACCCTTTAACACACAAACTACTCTGGTCTTCAAACATGTTGTCACAAACATTGGAAATGCCTACGACGCAAACACAGGTACTGAACTCTGAAATACCATGCTGAAGTTGCTTTGACAGATGATACAACTGTTGATTTTCCATTTGAAATGACTAAAATTATGTTCCACAGGTGTTTTCACAGCACCTGTGAAAGGAGCTTACCACTTTGAGTGGTACATAGGTGTTCACGGATCTATTGCAGGTGCTGCGTTGGTGAAGAACACAGATCACATTTTTCTTGCTTATGAGCATCAGACGAATGGTTTCGGGACTTCTTCTGAAGGTGTTACGCTGCTTCTAGAGGCTGAAGATGTTGTGTTTCTTCGTCTTTGGCCTAACACGAAGGTATTTGACAATTTATATCACCACACCACCTTCAGTGGTCATCTGCTGTTCACTGTGTGAGAGGGAAACACTCCCTCTTTTTCTCCAGCTGTATGTGCAGTTTTGTTTTTCTGGATCTGCATCCAAATACACATAATGATTGACAATAATGGTGTACATGTATCTTTCCATGTCATTTGAATTAAATAAACATATCATTGCAGCACTATCTGTGGACATTTCTGTATCATTTTTAAACAGTTCCCAGAGTTGAAAGAAACCAACATCATCATCACAAGATGGCAGCTTCATGTAAACTGCTCAGTAAGGCAGTCAAAGTCTGCTTCTGTAATCATGCACCATCCAACACCTTCACTACCAACACCACTGTACTACCCAAGATGAGCCCATTGTTACAGTTACAGTGACACCCAGTGTGCAAATTGAGGAACTGCATGAAAATACTTAAGACTGAGAGTCTGCAGCCATGCTAATAGCTTTATGAGGCTCACAGTAATAATGCTAACATACTGATGCTAAGCAGGTATAATGATTTTCACCTCAGCTCAGCCTGTTTAATATGGCTGATGGGGATCCATCAATGACTGTATAAAAAGACAGATGACATGACAGCTCCCCAAAAGTGAAGTCTAAACATCTTGATCGCCCCCTGGTGGCTGGCTGCAGTATAGGTCATAAACCCTGTTCCTTCCATGTTAATGGATGGGACATGAGCCACTCTAAAAAAGTATGCGTCAAATAAATGTTTTCCTTGTATGTTCAAGCTGTGATTGACTTGCGATTGATTTGGCAGGACTTTGATAACCCGAGCCAATCACTACTTCACAAACTCTGTGTGTTATAAGGAAAGAGGGAGGTCAGCTGCACCTCCAAAGGACCGAATCTCACCTTCACCAGCACTCCTCATTGTCCGACCATGGCGATAACGTTACCAAACAAACAAGTAAAGGTTAGCCAGGTAGCTGAAACTTAGCTGCACTGCAGGGATCTGGTTTTGGTTTGTTAGCTGATTAAGTAATTAACAAACGATTTACCAGCCAGATCGGCACTGGGAGTTTGGATGAAGCTGACATCATCCACTCAACACAGTATTTGCTACCGATTTGTTCACCTTAGCAAGGTCTGGAGTTCTTTAACATAGAAATCAGTCCACAGGGTGTTAAAGGCAACGGAGAAAGTCGGGGAATGGTTCATTTTTATGTTGCGGTACAATCTAGCCAAAACAGCAGCAAAAGATAGTCATCAAGTCAAAGTTGAAGCATTTAATGTTACATGCACAGTTTCCTGCTTGGTGAGCTGGGTTAGGATGAAGGCTGGGGCAGTAGATTAGATCTGTTGATCAGGCTGATCAATCTGAGGGACAGCTTTTATCCTCAGACGATCACACTGACACCAAAAAATGCCAGGTACAAAGAAGAGTAAAGATTCAGAGCCTTGCTATAAACATTCAGGTCTTTAACATTAATAAGTACTATGTGTTAACAGCATCTCAAACCATCAGTCTCTCACAGTGCCAGAAGTATGAGGAAATAGATGGATAAGTTATGACTGACAGGACCCAATCAGGAAGTGTCTCCAAAAGACTCAGTTTCTGTTTGTCCAGACTAAACTGCAACCCCAGAGTTTTCAAACTAAAACGGGGGCCAACAGTGTCTCCAAAAGATTTTAGGAGCTTGAAAACTCCTTAAAAACACAGGGCCTTCTCTCTCATGTGTTTATACTTGAGCACTGGTGTGTCTGTGTTGCTCAGCTCTGCTGGTACCTTTTAGACAGAACAGCCAGGTGGAATAACAACACAACATTCCCACCTTCTGTACCTGTATAAAAGGAGATATTGTTGGAGGGCTCACCCATGGTGGATTAGGGCTACTGTTGAAAAAATCTGGACAAAGTTTAGGGCAGAGTTGTAGTTTCCTCATTGTGGTTTCTTTGCTCCCCGTCCTGATGATGGCACACTATACAATGTGACATGTATAGTCAGTTTGTTTTGTTGTTTGAGGAATGAGGAAAAATGAAAGGACAGCTTGTTTGAGATGAATGGGAAAACCCCAACTTAAAATGCTTGTTGATCTGATCACTGATGAGTTCAAACCTGGTCTGTCTTGTTCTTATCAGAAACAAAATATAAAGTTGTTGAAATGAAGCTTAAAGCCCCCGAAAACACTGAAAAGTTATTAAAAAAATCAAATGCTCTTGTATCTTTATAGCAGTTAGCTAAAAAACTGGTGATTGGTTTTAGGAGGCAATAAGTTGCTGCCAGTATACTCTGGTGGAGAACTTCAAGTTTGAGCTTCAGACAATGAAAATGTATAATGAGAATTTTGATGACATTTTAAAATCTGCTTTAAGACACTCACAAGGCCACCAACTCAACAAGTTGGCTACGACCATTAGTGCTAAACAAGGACCTAAAAGCTACGATAGCAGATAAAATAAATCACTTTAAATCAATGTTTTGTTGGAGACAGATCTCACATTGAAAAGAGCCATTTGAAATGTTTGATAGATAGTTGAGGAATGTGATTAGTGGCAAACCTTAAAAATTATGGAGATGATGATTGTTGTAGTTGAATTAAGCCACTGCCTCTAAAAATGTGTGCATACGTCTCTGACATCCACCTCCCTGATCTACACGCCTGTTTTTGCTGAGCTATATAAAGGTCACAGGTTTGTAGAAGACACAGTTCAACTGAGAAAACTTCCAATGTGAGAATGAAGATCACTGTGCTTCTCTTGTTGCAGCTGGTCTGCTCAGCTCAGTCTACAGCGGAGGCAGATGAAGAAATTCTTGCAAAGCAAATCGCGCTCCAGCAGCCCTGTCCACAGGACGTCCATGCTGTGCTGAGAGAACTGACCGCCTCAGTGGCTCAACAAAAGGTGGAGATGACGTTCTTACAGAAGGAGAACCAAGGTACAGTATCATGTCAGGTAGTGATAGAAGTAACAGCATCAGGAAACCTTCACTAGGAACCACTGTTGTTTTACAAAAGGTTTCTATGTCATGTCATAGCAGTTCATTAATATCAAGACAGACATGGTTTGTGTGTTGTTTGCTGAATCAAAAGTATACTGAGGCAATTTGCAAAGAAATCAATGGTGTTGCAAAAAATTTGTGCTTTTTTCTCAGCACAAGCAGAAAAGCTGGAGAAGCAGGAGACTGAGATTTCCAAACTGAAGCAACAGGCGGAAGGTACTTGTATTTATTCTAAAAAAAAAAACAACAACCTTAAAATCCAGAATGGAAAACAGTGTCTAATATAACAAGATAATGAGTGAGCGATCTCAATAATATCATGTCATGTTTGTAACCACAGCAGTTCTCTGCTAAACAATGAAATTAATTCAGTCAAATAATGGTTTCATTGAACATAAATGTTTTTTTCATTATGATACTTTTATAGAGAAGGTTTGACTTGTTGATAGACAGCAGTGTCTCCACAGTTTAAATCACATTCCTGTCTCTCTCTCAGTCAAACCAGTGGCTTTCTCAGCCTCTCTGTACACTGGCAACCACGACATAACAATCGGAACCTTCCCCCAACGCACAACTCTGGTCTTTACAAATGTCGTCACAAACATTGGGAAGGCCTACAACTCAAACTCAGGTACTGAACTCTGAGATATTTAAAAAAAACAATGTCACTTTTCTTCTGTGCTCAAGTTACTGACTGACAGATGTTCATTTTCCATTTGAAATGACAAAAATAAATGTCCCACAGGTATTTTCACTGCACCTGTGAGAGGAGCTTACCAGTTTGAGTGGTACATCGGTCTGCCTGGATCTGCTTCACATCCTACAGGCGCTGTGTTGGTCAAGAACTCAGAGCCCACTTTTCTTGCATATGGGCATCACTCATCCCTTTATGGGACTTCTTCTAACGGTATTACCCTGCTTCTAGAGGTTGGAGACACTGTGTTTTTGCAGCTGTGGCCTAACACAAAGATATTTGACAACATATTTCACCACACCACCTTCAGTGGACATCTGCTTTTCACTATGTAGGAGGGAAACAGTTCATGATTTTCTTCATAGGTTTGATTATCATGCAGGTTTTTCTTGATGTGATTAATTCTTATGTTGAAAATCTGTACCAATGTAAATGTCTTAATGTCTTCCTTTATATACAAACTGAAAGACAAAGAGATTCAAGAATCATAACAAGAATGTTTGAAAATTAAAATGTTCAGATATTTTCTATCTGAATCATCACCATCAAAATACACTGGATGATTAACTAATCAAACAAATAAAAAATCAAATGGAAAGATGGCGTATTTTATATTTGGTGGAGAGAGTCACACAATTTTATCATTATGACTTGCTATGATAAAATATTAACGCACCTTTTGCTCTTAACAACGACTGCAACTGCTGTTTGGTCGGTATAATTAGATGACTAACAATCGTTCCCTTTAACTACATCAGTGGTAATGTAGCTTTATTTTATATAACTTTACTCCACAGTTGTCTCATGAAAACAAACACAAAAGCATATAGTTTAATTATGTTGTGGTGTTAACCTTAGTAATCTTAGCACAAAGAAAATGAAACTATGGAGACTAAGATTAACATCAAGTTGGCACTTTTAACTTATATTGCGATTGTTGACAAAATGGTAACATTACTAACATTAAATGAGCAGTTATAGAGCCCTAGCATGAGTTCAGTTATGCTAGCTAACATTAGACTCCAGAAAAATAACATTAACAGCTAATGCTACATCCAAATTTTGATGGCTAGCATTCGCAAAATCAAAACATCTCCATCTTATCAGGCTAATTAACAGTCCTGAGCTTGACATATCGTCATATAAGCCAGTCAAGGTCATTATAACTCTACTGATAGAGATTCTTACCTTAAGACATATGGACAGTCAAAAACTTACCAACCAGAGACAGCCCTCTTTAAACTTCACTCTTCTCAGTGGTGTTGTATGTGTTAAAAGTTAAAAAACAGATCGGATCTACACGAGTCACACAAATGACCTACTTTCGATTAGAAACTGTGATTTTTGCCAAAGACTGACAGGTTTGTCTCCCGGTACGCAAAATTATTTATACAGTTGATGATGCCAATGTTATCATGACACAAGATGGCAGCTTCAAGAAAACTGTTCAGTACGGTACTCAAACAAGTCTGTTTCTTCCATCAGGCATCTTCCAACACCTTTACTTACGACAAGCCATTTTAACATTGAACAAATTACACTTTTTAGACATCTACAAACACACTTTAACTGATCATTAGTAAAAATGACAAGATGGAAGATCCTTAACAAAATGCTGTGTGTGCCCAAATATAATCATAAATAAATGTAATATTGCTGCAGATGCTACAAAATTAAGTTTTATTGCCATGAACAAATAGACAATTCCTGTTAATGTAGGCTAAATTAATCAGTACGTTAAATTTCATGACTTTTTTTTAACTACAAGTCATGAAAAAATGTTAATTCATGACCATGCACACAAAATCAAAAGATTATATTTAGCAATCACTTCATCAACTGCTGTAAGACTGGGTTTGAATAGGAGATATTAATAGAGATCGACTATTGTTATTATTATTATTATCATCATTATTAATATTATTATTGTTGTATGTCTATTATTTTTTATTTATTTTTGTTTGGAAAAGTCTTTTGTTTATGTAAAATTTAAACAATGTTTACATCTACCCGCTGTACAATTTGAAAAAAAAAAAGTAATTAAAAAATTGCAATGCGAGAGATGACCTTATAAAGTTGTAAAGCTATGTGCAAGTGTACGTTTTCAACAAGATATAACATCTCAAATTGTCTTCGACAAAAGACTTTTACAGGGTTTACAATGACTTGAAAAAATGTGTTTTTTGATCAAATAACTAAATCTAAACCAATATGTGGACTTTTTTGTTCATTAATAAAATGGTGCTGTAATCATGATCATTATGAATACTTCATTCTTACCTTGAGCTGCTGATGTGACCATCAGAGCAGTGACGGTGATGTACAGAGGAATCATCTCTCCTGCTTCAGATTCACTAAAACATCTGTTTTCTTACTGGAGTCTGGTCACAGTGTCGTCTGTTTCAGCTTCGCTCTGACTCAGGAAACAGCTTCGGTCCTCCTCCTCTCCAACCCTGAAACTCTCTGAATGAAGAGGAGTATTCAGATCTATTACTGCAGTGTAAAAGTACTCCATTACAAGTAAAAGTCCTGCACTGAAATGTCAAAAAAGGTATAATTACTGAACTGCTAGTATCAAAATTAAAAGTAGTCATAACACAGAAAACTTTGTTTTTACTGTTACTCTTTTTAACCATCTACCCCACACTGATGTCTCTAAATGTTTTCTTTTAACTAGAGGTTGACTGATGTTTTTTTCAGGGCCACTATCGATACAGATTATTACCAATCAAGGAGACTGATAACCAGTATTTGGAACCAATATACATCTGCAGTAAAAAATATTGGTGTCAAAATTTAGAATAACAGAAAATTCATTAAATGCTTTTATGCAAATGTTTAATTTAAAAAGACGTTTTCAGTCTTTTCTTAAAACAAAAACTGCAGAAAGCAAACAAGGTGAAAACAGCTAACTACATCCGGCTTTATTCACTTTAACTGAAACATGAAGATGTGGAATCACAGCAAGAAACACCCTGTAAAACCCAGAGCTTATATCAGGGGTACCTGCTTTTACCTGTGGGTGCTAACTGGTGCTGTTAGCTAGGTTAGCTAGCTAACATTAGCACCTGCTAGCGTCAAACTTTGTTTTTCCTCATTGTAACTCACGTCATCAGCTGCAGCCATTTCATCTTCTCTTCCTCGTCCCAGTGAAAACAGTAGAATGACACTGAAAAGTTTTATTTAACTCAGATCTGATCAGAACCGAAAACTGGAGTCACGCAGAGATGACGACCCGGACACATATTTACGTCAGCCGGTGACATCAGACTTAACAAGCGGGTAAGCTATTACTCGTGACGTGTAACCAATCAGATAGTGCTGTGGGCGGGACGTAGACAGAGGCGACTGCGTCACAAACAAAAATAATAATCGGGAATCGGATTGAAAAAAAATGATGCAGATGATCGTAAAAACTAAAATTAAAGTAATAATCAGTCCACCGCTAGTTTTAACAGCAAAATATTCAACAACAAAAAGATAGAAGAACTGACAAATTCTCAGATTTAAAAAGCTGGAACCCACAAATTTGTTATTTTTGCTTGAAAAATGACTTCAAACAATTATTACCAAAATATTTGCAGATTGAACCTCAGGTTGACCGGCTAATCAATGAATTGACTAATTTAAACAGTTTTAAATGCTGAAAATATAAGTAATGTCTTGAGTGGAAAATTCTGATCTACAAATTAACTTTTAAATGTACTGGAGCAAAATAAATAGAAACATTCAAATAAAGCACAAGTAACTCAAGTACAGTCATTGAGTTAATGTGTGTAGTTACTGTCCACCGCTGTGTATGTTCCCATGCAGCTTATTCTGTAACTGTACATGTGCTGAAAGCAGCAAACCCTAAAAACTGACCACAGCGAACTGTTAAACCTGACTGAGCTGAAATAAACCTGCAGACAGGAAACGGAGACAGTGAAAGGACGGCAGCTGTGGCTTCTTCTCTGTGTTTCTACCTGTGATAAACTTAGTTACTGAACTTAGACTGTGAATCTACAGCTGTACTCACATGTTCTTCACAGCAACAGCTGAAAACAACCGAGTCCTCTAACAGAACATAAAGCATTTATTACTACACTATTTTCATCACCAGTTAATTTGCTGAAAACAAATCTATTACTCCGAGAAGTTAAGTCCATAAAATGTCAGATATTTAGTTTAGAAATAAGTCAAATAAAAGCAGGAAGTAGCTGAGGACATTTTTGGCATTTTTGTTTAAAAATTGACTTTAATTGTTTATCACACTGGCTGCCTGTTAATTTCATTAAGTGATAAATAATCAACTTACAAATTTTACATTCATGCTTAAAACTCATCTGGCGCACACCTGTGGGTTTGTGGGATATGTAGTCCGTAGTCCAGCCCTGAAGTTAGCATCAGCCTGGTTCCTTCCACAAAAACCTAAAGGATTTGGATTATTGCAGGAGCACCACTAAGCTTCCAACTGGTCATTTCATTTAGCTCTGAGCTCTTCTACAAAAGCCTTTCTTCTTAGAAAGTTGGTGAGAGTTTGAATTAAAAATAAAACAGAAACAAACAGGGCATGAATTTTATAACTTAATTATTGTATTTAATCTGTAGCAGATCAAATTAGCGGAAATGTTGGGACTTAAAATAGTTTAAAATGAACTCAAATTAAAGATCCTGAGCAGATATTCAAAGACAGCTTTTATAGTTTTTTAAATAAATGTTCACAATATTAAAAAAAAACAAACAAAAGCAGAAACACATTTGTTTTTACATAAGTACAAAAACGACTGTAACTTTAAATCTTTGGCACAAAACTGTAAGTGTATGAATCCAGTGTTAAAGTTTCTAAGATTTAAGAGCTTCTCTGTTGTTCTGTTATTTCAGACTCATCAGATAAATAAATTAATTCACCAGGAAGCAGAAACACAGTTTAGTATTTGTGCTTCTACAAAGACACTGAGCAGCATGTGAAATGCAGAAAGTGCAACAAGAAATTCAGTAAAAAGGAAAAAAAGTAAACATTAATAAAACTTGGTTCAGACTTTAAATGTAAACTGCAAACATTCATGAATGTAAAAGCTATCATCAATCAATCGACCATTTTATCAATGTTAGAAAATACTGAATTTTTAGATTTAACATTTTCAATTTTCTCATTTTGTCTCAGTCAAAAACACTAAATATGTTCATGAACTCAACATGTTGCATTTTAAAGCAGGAGCCAAAAAGCTTTTTGCTCATTTTTGCTTTAAAAATGTTGATTATTGATTATTAAACAGTCGCTGATTGATCCAGCTGTTTGTCTGAAAATCAGTGACTGATTATGTAGATGAAAATAATATTTCAGTTGGATCTGATGGTTGTGGTAACAGCTTAAAGTAATATAGTATTTTTTTTTTTTTTCCTGAGTAAAAAGCAAAAATAACGAGCTGTGTTTAATTCTGACTGGTTTGACAACAGGAGAAAAAAATCACTCATATCTGAAAACATTTCCAGTGTTTCACTCCTCATTTCATCAGCTGTTTGGCACAAACTGCTCTGTCAACATTAGACTTTGTTCAATAAACCGATCAATCGATTAATGGATGAGAAGACTTCCTGCTTTTCTTTGTCTTGAATCACTGTAAACTAAATAGTTCTGGTGTGTTTGGAGTTTTGGTCGAACAAGACATTTGAAGACGTGTTGAGAATATTTCACATTTCACAGACAAAAGTAACAGGCAGATTAATCAATAATTGTTAGTTGCAGTCAGAGGCCATTTGTTTAATAATTGGAATTAGCAGCTGTTTAAACCTGGTGAAGTCATCGCTTTGGATGATGTTTAATTCTGCACTGTCCCTGCTCAGATAAATAAATAATGATCATCTAATATGAAAACACAGACAGAGCAGCAGCTGATAATTATTCTTATTACTGATTAATCTGTCACTTACTCTCTTAATTAACTGATTAGGTGTTTGATTGATCAGAAAACTGTGAGAAATGTTCAGAGCTCAAAATGGCGTCTTCAAATGTCTGATAAACAGGTTTCACTTATGTAAATATTCACATTTAAGAAGCTGAAACCAGAGAAGTTTGATATATCTTTTTTTTTTTAAATGACTCGATTAACTAAAGAGCTGCTGATTAACTTTCCATCGATCGACTAATTGATTAATCGACCGGTTGTTGCAGCCCCCGGAGCCGTGTTTCTGTCCTGTGCTTCGGTGTGGTCTGTCAGAGGAAGACGTCCAGGGTCTGGGTGATGTTCTGCCGGCAGAGCGGGCAGCAGCGCCGTCGCTGCGTCAGGATGTCGGCGCAGTGGCGGCAGAGGCAGAGGTGTCGGCACGGCAGCAGCAGCACCGTCTTACTCAGATCCTGACAGACGACGCACTTCTTCCTCTCCTCCTGCTCCTTCAGGAGGCTCAGCAGCTCGCCATCCGCCGCCGGGCTCGGCTGGGAGGGGCTCGTCCTGCTGCCGCCGTCCTCCTGAGCCTGAGCCGAGTCTGGCTCGCTCAGGTCGGTCTCTGGCAGCTGGTCGGTGGTTAAACCACCTGTGTCTGAGCTCGGGGGCCTTGTCCTGGTCACGTCCGGTGCTGTCCTGGTGTGGACCACCTGGTCGGCCGGAGCTGGTTCGAGCAGCACCGCGTACAGCCGGCGAACGGTCACCTGAGCGCCACGAGCTCCTGGCATGGCGTTGACCAGGCGGAGGCTCAGCCGCCCAGCGAGCACAGGAAGCCGAGGGTTCAACAGCAGCAGAGCCAGAGAGATGGTGGCGGCGGCTGCAGTGACGAGCAAGCTGTGAGAGTCCACCATGATCATGGTGAGGAAGATGCGTCCCAGCGCTCCCAGGGAGTCCAGCAGCAGCTGGCACGGCGTCCACAGCAGCACGGAAGCACCCACCAGGCAGCTGTACAGGAAGGTGAGCGCGGTCAGAGCCAGCTCCAGCACTCTGTGGACCGGGCCCGCCACCACCTCCCACACGCCGGCCGCCACTGACAGACAGTTCTGCATGCCGATGAGGACGATGTTGACCATCGTGTTGACGAAGTAGAGGACGAGGCTGAGCATGATTACGATGCCCTCAAGCGTCTGTCGCAGGACGCAGCTCCCGGACACGAGCCCGCGGTGTAGCAGCTCCTTGGTGCGCCACGTCACGTGACAGAACAGGTGTCCCACCATCTTGAAACTCTCAAACACGCCCCCCAGCGACTGCAGCCAGCCCTCCGCGGCGTGCAGGGCTCCGTGGGCGGCACCAGAGATGGCTTCTGTGGCGGTGAGGAAGGAGAAGAGGGCGAAGTTCCAGTACTCGACCAGGGTGGAGGCGCTCAGGCCGGACAGGAGGCGCAGCAGCCAGGCGACCGTCCCAACGAGCAGGTCGAACAGCAGGCAGCAGGCATCCACACATCTCCAGACAAGAAGACACACCACGTTCACTTCATCCATATTAGACTGGAGAGAAGAAAAACCACAGCTTCAAAGTGTCAATATTTTATTACAACTTTAGAGCAGAGTGGGTTCATATCTGACTTCTGCTGGGTTCAATTTAAGACTTTTCACCATCTAAACTATGAAAATATGATTGGAAACAACATGAACTACAAGTTCTATTGATTCCTACTGAGATAATTAACTAAATTAATTCCCTCTGAACCTGGATAAACAACAGAAAATGGATGGATAGATGAATTAAAATAACTGACGAGGTCTTTGAAAGACAAAACTAAAACTAAGAATCAGTTTTTGCTACTAAATAAATAAATATGTAAAACATTTGCTGGTTTAAACTATAAAATGTCATATTTTGGTCAAACACAACAACATAAGTTTAAGACTGATGGATGGACAAAACAAGAAAATAAACTGACTTTTTAAAATATAATTACAGAACTAACAGTGAAACTATTTATTATGCAGAATGTCCGGTTTTATTGCTGGATTAGAAAAGTTTTTACACTTCTAAAATAAATGTAGGAGTATAAATATTACAACACTACTCAAATGTAGTGCAGTACAAGTATAAATCAGTACAAATACAGCACTTGAGTAAAAGTACTGTCTACTACTTTCCTGCATATAGATTTACTGGAAGGAGGAGGCTGCTGCCATGCTCCACTGAACTCCCATCAGTTCCATGTGTTGTTTTAGTGGTCGCCGGCCATGGGAGTGAATGACAAGCAAACCACTTCCTTAAGCCGAAGATCTGTGTAAACTAGTGTTGTTGTGTATGGAGTGTGTGCCGAATTAAAGAGAAGGTCTTGTTTATTTAGGACTTAGACTTAGCGAGTACTTGTGACGCTTGTGTATTTGTGTAAATTTAAAATTAGCTGATTTCTAAACGGAGTTTGGCATGGAAGCGTCACTTTTGAATCTGCCGACAGAACCATCAACTGAAAGCCCGCTAACTTTTACAAACCTCGGTAAATGAATTTAATGACTAATGTCTGAATATATTTATCTTTTCTGTCTGACAGCTGCAGCATGTTCTGCTAATGTCGCTAACGTTAGCAGACCACACCCACTGGCTTTAAAGAGCGAAGTAGATATCAACATAAAACAAAAACGAGGTTTGGTGAAGAATCGACCGGTGACGGTTTGAGACTCACCGTGGCGACATGGCGCAGGAACATTTAACCGCTGGTACGTTTACAGACAAATGAAGTATCAGCCATGATTCTCTGCATGTTTCCGTCTTTGCGTCTTGTTTTCGGTTCTTAACGGCGGTCTGTGTGTTTAGGTGCCACCTTCTGTCTCGGAGTGCGTATTACACCCTCCTCCATTTTAATAAAACGACCTATTACAACAAATATTTATTTTCTTCTGCTGTTTTACCACAGACATTTTCCTTCGCACCGGATTTAATGGGACTACTATTTTATTTAATTTATTTGTGTTTAGTGAAAACGTAATAAATCAATAAATTCAATGAGAAACTGTTATAACACTAATAATATTGTGTTAAATGTGCTTTTAAAAATGTATTTGTAACAATTTCACTGTTAAAACTGATTAAAACATTTTTAAAAAACGGAAGTAGAGCTAAAAGCACTATTACTACCACTGCTTGTAATACCATAAACAAAAGTAATGATTAG